>NC_064752.1:50716611-51016825 GCF_011397635.1 Epinephelus fuscoguttatus
ATAATAATTAATAATTATGTTAAATAATGTGACTTAAAGCAGCTGTGCGGAACCTTTCGTTTTCGTTGATTATAGCACCCCCCTTTGGTCGAAGCAGTATGACACCCACAGCCTGGTGTCGTAAAATTCCGGCTACGGCAGACATTCGGCTTCACTCGTAAAATCTCGACTGCAACCGGCAACTACCGCATGCATTTGTTTTGGAGAGCGAGAGAATTAACACTTCGGTTACACACTTCAACCAACTGCATTTTCTTTTTGAAAAACAGCACTTTACGGGATGCAGAGCGACGAGGTATGTATGTACACCTATTAGTGTAATATGTGACGTTAGGCTAATTGTTGTGGCAGAAAACTTTCTTATATCGTTAGTTGGCTAACGTTATATGTAACTGTAAAGCCTTCAACTTATGAAACAGTTTGTCGTGACGGTGTCGAGCAAGCTAGTTATCACTGTTTTCTGTAAATGTTATGTATTTATATTTATGAGCCAACAGCCACAATGACACGACGTGCTGCCTATTTTGTAAACCAGTTCATACCTATAACTTACATCCATGGTTCATACTGCTGTGTGAGAATTGGTAAAGTGTCCCCAGACTTTCTGTTGTCAACCAGCTAACGTTACTTGACTCAGGTTGTGAAACTGCACAATCCTCCTATGTACGTTTTTCTCTAAGACTAATTTATTTGTTCATTTATTTATTATAACTGCTAATAGCATAAACAATGATTTGCTAATTACAGTGGGGCTTAGGCCTATGTCATTGTGACTTTTGCCTCCATGGACTTTTCACAATCACCTACTTTATAACTGTGTTGTAAGAGGCCGAAAAATAACCATAAGCAAAAGAAATGCTAGGAAAGAGAAATTATTTTTATTTTTCATTCTTTCAATTAGCTAATTACTCGTTTTCCCTCTTCCCTTTACAGAGCTTCTCATTACAGGACCTCAGTGTTGAGTTAGAGGAAAGTTCTACCTCTAGTTCACCTGAACCTGGGCCTTCTGTTAGCAGAGGACGTGGAAGAGGGAGGGGGAGGGGTAGTATTAGGGGTCGTGGTGGCAGACCAAGAGGCCGGGGCTGGGGCAGAGCAAGGACATCAGACATTAGTTAAGAAGACCTGGAAAGAATAACCCAACTCCAGGAGGCCAGAACATCTGAAATAAGGGTTTGTTCATTTATATTTGTTTTCCCTGTATTTTTTAGCCAGGTGATAAAGACGATAAGATAAAGTGCACATTGGAAACAAGAAAATTTGTTAGTGACAGTTTTCCATTTGTTATTTGCAGGATAAATTATCAGCCCTCACATCAGAGCAAAAGGATCAGCTCTTGGAGAAGGTGACACTAAGGCTTCCAGGACTAATGTTTGATGTCCTGGACTTGTTGGAGCCTGACCCAGAGCCTGCAACCCCACCTGCACAACCACACTGGTGCATTTGCACTAAATGCAGAGACATGCCAACGGACATAGAAAAAAATTGCTGCAGACAGAGGCCTGAAAATTGTGTCAGCAGGTCAGCATTCATGGATCTGTATGTTCTGGATGAGGGTGTGCTGCGACTTGCCCGCGCTGCCTGGAATGACATCTTTGCAGTCAATGATGACCAGGAGCCGGGCATCGAGCAACACCAGTACAGACATACAGCTTACAGACAGTATGTCCTTTGGCAGTATGGGCGGCTGGGTGAAGGGAACCGGGTTGTTATTCCCAGTTGTGTGGTGTGGAGAATCCGTGACACTTTTCCTGATGCTCATGGACAGTACACAGGCTTCATACCTCGAAGGCTCATGTAAATATACTAAGAGGACACCATTTCCACATGACCATGTGCTGCTACACTGATCAAGAACAATTTATTTATAGGCCTACTGTCTATATGTTTTTATTTTGCTTAGATTTATCATTAGCTGCTTTTTGTATTTTGATTTTGTCCAACAGTTTTCAAGTTCCACATAAAACACAAAGTCTTTGATACTTTTTGTCTTTATTTATTCTTTTTTGAGTTAAAAAAATAAACACTTTTGTTTTACAGCTTTGTCTATAATTATTATTACTACTGTATAAGTAATGTTTACATCGGGCAGAGGCTCTCCATCCTGCTGTGTTCACGTTGATGGCAGTGTCTGGCCTGAGATTTTACAAAGGCACGTTCTGTAACAGTGAGAAGAGAGAAGATAACGTTTACTAAGCGAAAAAAAAAAAATAGTGAGCGCTCCACCAACATTAATTATGTAATATGTTACATTGTGTACATTGTTATGTACAGAAGAGATCAGCATATCTAGATTATTATTGTGTCTGTATGTGTATAGAAAAAGTATGTTGCACACAATCAACAGAATAATTACATTTGTTAGAATGTACAATAGTTCATAATAGTAACTATAAGTATAAGAGTATAGAAAGCAGTGCTGTGATCTGGGATCTGGAGTTCAGCAGGGTCATAGATCCATGGAAAAGTCTTTAGGGTAAGGCATCCAGAGGCAGTAGTGATAAACGTGAAAGCAGCACATTACAATTCATATTCTCATTTCAAAATTGTCACTTTAGTTTGCACTTTTTTAGTTCATTCTGGTTCCTATGCATGTGCTGTTATTCTAATGTAAAGTATATTTTATAATTGGCGTGTCATTCCTGTGACAAAAAACGCAGTGGCCACACTTTTAAAACATAATATTCAGACTGATCAGAGGAAATACACGTCTCAATGTCAGTGTTCATAATTTGAGAAAATGCTTCAGTTAATAAATACAAAGGGAAAATATGAACACACATAAAAGAGAGTAAGATATAGATGTGGTTGTGTGTACATACCTCTCCTCGTTGGATCCGTGCATGCACGATTTCTGCTGTTGATGGTGGTGGAACTTCAGCTAGTAGACCAAGTGTCCTTGGGTCATCTGGCCTCAAGGGTCTTGTTTTGGGGAGTCCCTTCCCAGATGTCAGGCGTTGTGTGAGGATACTCCTTTGTAGTTCTGGTATGTAGCTGTATGTCTTTGGAGTCTTCACAGTGTAAACACTCCAAGTTTTTGTTTTTTTATTGTAGTGCCTTTTGTTCCTGTGGAAAAACAGGAATTGACATTTTACAAATCAACGTTTCTGTTCATTATTTTTTCGAAGCTTATGTCCTCTTATTTCACATATGTAAAGAAGAGAGCTGTTAGACATAATTTATGTCTTATGTGTCGTGTTTCTGTCTTACATGTGTCTAATATTATAGTGAAAGCCAATGCATTTAGAGATTAGTAACTAGCAAAACTCTAGACATGACTTCTTTTTTGATGTGTAGGATCCATTATAGTGGTAAGCATGGAATGAGCTGCACCTTGAAAACCTGCACCACCTTTATCTGTTTTTGTTTAGTATTGAGGAAGAACTCATAATAATAACATTATTGTACTTGCATACTAGAAAACCAGACTTAGACTGAGTTCAACATTTCAAAATATCTTTTTACATAGATAATTTGATTTTTTATCTATGTCGAACAGGACTGCTTTTTGAACATCTGCATTTATGTACATGTGTCATGGCTTACATGAGACAGATACCAAAGTTTGATTCCTTTCACTGCTCTGTGTCCTCCTCTGATGTAGGCCTTTATAACAGCCATACTAACACATACAGGTATTATAAACAGAATACCTATGATGGAGTTACATATGAACTGAGAACCTTCTGAGGAAAACTACACAATGTCAGCAGTCAAAACATGTAAAAAGAACTGCATTCAAATTCAGTTTTCCATTTATAGAATTTTTTGGTCAATACTGTTGTGTTATGGTCTCATAAAAGTTTGGGCAAGTACTACACAACAAAGTCATGGGACACGTAACAGAATAAACTTGTCCCTCATTGTAGGTAGCAAGAATGTCCCGTGAACAATGTTTTTAAAAGAAAAAGTACAGCTGTAAAGTGTATTTGAATGGCTTTTTTTTAAATGATGTCCTTTACTGTGCTTTATATAGTGTGGTTCAATAAGCATCCATGAAATTTACAAAAAATGTCTATGATGTTTGACATGAACTATTTTTAAAAAAAATACTCACAATTTGTTGCCCTCAGAATTCAGTGCAGCAGGCCTGTTGTTGTGGTAGTTGTAGTCAATAGCTGCAAGGAGAGTGCGTGCCTCATACACCGGTGGGCTGTATGCAAATCGTTTTCCAGCATACGTGAGTATGTGGTTCTGGAAACTTTCGAGGTCCAATGTTGTTCTAGAAACAGACAGATAGTAAATCAACCATTGGCATTATTGACAGGAATAAATGAAAAAAAAAATTCTTGTTTTTCTGAAATTGTGTCCATCTTACCGAAAGTTGAGAAACGTCTTCACATTCTTGATCCATGACAACTGCTGTCAAAGCCTGGTGTGCTGGAGAACCTGTGAAACACATATTTTTAAATGCAGTGGGAACCAGTTCTCCACCCAGTACTCAAGGATTTACTGAGATATAAAAATTTATAGCAATCAATCGGTGTACTGAACCTTGCACCATCCATGGCTTGTCTCTGCTGGCATCCTCAAGTGGACCATGTTCGCAGCTGGCAAAAGACCACTGGTGCTTGCCCCTTACATGGTGTAGAACACCATGCCACATTATCTAGGAAGAAGTGCATTACAGATTATACCACAAAATTACAAACAATTTGAGAAGGGGAACATGTCAGATAAAGAACAATCAATAACAACAATAATATGATAATAGCCAGTATAGTTCTGTAAACACATACTTTGAATTTCTCTTCCATTGTGGCTTGTTTGCAGCAATACCAGAAATGGTTGACAATGTGTCTCAGCCACTGCAGTATTGCTGATTGCTTTTTGATTGAACCAGCCTAAGAGAGACAGCAAATGAAACAACTGTTTGAACAAACAAATCAGGACAGAATTCTAGTAACCGCATTTACAATATGTCAGCTGACACACTTTGACATTGTGATTATGAAAGATTAATTTTAAAAAGTCATACAGCCTTCAGTTTCTTTGCGAGGTTCTTGGCTGCATGCCAAATGTCCAGGGAGTGATGAAGACCCCACTGTCTGTATTTTCCCCGTGTTGGATCTGTAAAGGGCAAAGCATAGAGTCCAGATGTAAATATTTGAATATTGTAGATATCGATTACTCAAGTGAGAACATGTATTAACCTAGTAATGCTGTGATTTGTCTGTGGGCATCTGTGACCACTTATTTCACTGGAATTTTCTGCGGCAGAGCATCCATGGTCTTGATGAACCCTTCCTTCTCCATAATCACTGAATTCCGATTCGTCTGTCTCTTGTCTATGGTTACAATGTGGACAGTATCTCTGGACTCTTGCTCTATAGTGGTATAGGTGCAGTATTGCGCACAATGCCCTTAAGAGATAAAGAAAAATATACAGTTATGGGGTTTTGCATAAAAGCAAACAACTTTTCTTTGCTGGGACAAGATTAAAAATGTACATGCATACCTGGTGAGTCCATCCTGCCATCACCTGACAGTGTTAGAAAAGTAAAAAGATTAGCAAGATTGACCAAGAAAGTGATAAGTGGATGAACTTGAAATAGTTGGTGGTGAGATGGTAAAGTCATTTACAATGAATTACAAACATTGCTTTCCAATAGTGCAAACAGAACTAACCAAGTATGACAACATGATCCTTTTCTTTCAGCTGTGCAAGGATGTTTTTTCAAGTTTGCTGCCAGAAGTCCTTTATACTATCCACGCAGTAGACGTCCTATATGCTGAAGAATGTTGACTTTGCAAAAACTCCCATATTCATGAATTTGAGAAGTAGTGCAATCTTTGTGTAATTATTGCCAGATAGAAGGATGTTGGTGGACAACATAAAGTCTCCGGACTGCATCCCAAACTTCAACAATGGCCGGGAGTTCCACCTCCAGAGACTATGGCCAGTGGAGCACAACTTGTTTGTATGAAACAAAGGCAGAGGAATATGATTAATTCATCTACTAATTGTATAAGACACATTGCTTCGGTTCATTGTAAAGTTTAAGTTTGGTAACACTTTGGTAACACTTCTAGTCATACTGTCAAACCACACCAAAGTTTAGCTCCATTAAACTTTACACATAACAGCTTCGGCATCAGTACAGAATAAAAGCATATATCAGGGTTTTGAAAAATAGGTGTGCTCAGCTGATCTCCACTGGGTACAGTGAAGAGTGCTTTGTGAAATTAATTGCACCTGTCCAATTTTAATTGCTGAAATATTTGAACTTACCCACTCCATAATGATTGCAGTCCCTCTTCTTTTTAATTTGACCACGGAGGAAAACAGCTGCACTCTGTCCCTGTAAGTGGATTTGCATAGGTGCATTTGTTGATGGGAAGCTGGAGAAAAGTGCCGAGTTGCCTCAAACTGTCTTCATAAGCTATGCACGCTTGCTTTCCAATAAGGTCATCCTCATTTTGCACCATGACTGGGTTTGGAAATTCATAAATGTCCTCCTCTGGATGTTGTGGTTGTGGAACACCATGCACAGCCTCATCCACACCAATGACTGGGAGTTTTTTCCAGATCAGGAGGCTGAGGCAGTGCTCCACCTGTTCTGTTTGACAAAAAGTGCACAATAATGCATTTGTAAATATATACAACTAACACAGTCAATAACATATTTGTAATTTCAGAAACAGAAAACAAGTAGCTAAATGCCTTTACAGCAGGAACGATAATGCAACACTGAGGGATAATACAGTTAAAAAAGAGAGGACTGCACAGCTACACAAACCAACTTGAGAATGAATTTAGGATTTCATAAATAACACTATCATTCAGGGCTACAATATTTTAATTGTTCTTTACCTCATGTAGATGGATGGAACATACTCATCATCAGATGTCTCGCATTCCTCTATGGGTGCCTCAGGCATGTCTTCCTCCAAATCAATTCTAAATGGCCATTGGAAGAAAAAAAAATAATAAAGGTGATATTACAAGGAGAACCAAAAGTGGTATTAACAGAGGCACTTACGTGCTGTTCATCAGGTCGTTGGCCTGCACCTCATCAAAGTCCAGAGAATCTTCTTGTATGCTCATGGACCTCATGCTGTAATCATAATATAATCAGAACCATCAAGGAAGATGTTGTCACATGGACATGTTTTACAAAGTAGTTACTGAAGCATCATGAACACATTTGTATACCTGTCCTCTAAAGCCTCAAAGATCTGTGGTTCATCGACCTGCTGAACACCTTCAATATGAAAATCTGCATCTCTGTAGGGGAGACAAAGACAATCTCATCCTTGCAATTACTGACAATAACAGTCCGTTATATAACATATGATATTTGTTATATAACTCCCAAACAAAAAAACATTCAAGATAGTCATGTTTTAGTTTTGCCTCAAGTATATAAAATACATACTTCAGAATAAAAAGCAAAGAATGACTTTAAGGGCCTCAAAGAGTGAGACAATGAGTGAGACACAGTGTTTTGGATAGCATTGTTTCCTCTGTCAAATGCACACTGCGGTTGTAAATTCTAAATGCCTTTTTTTTTTAGATTATGAAATGTCCACATACAAAATGACATACCCAGCATCTGAATCAGTTCCAAAGCCAGAAAAGAGCTGAGGTGCACCAGAGACTGAGGGTTTGCTTGGCGTCGATACTACTGGGCCTTTCGTATAGCTGCGGGACCACAGTTCAACAATGAAAGGAATTAAATTCTGGAGAATAATCAAACAGTCAGTAAACCTTATCTCAGACATATAAATGGCAGTCAGACAAAGACAATATTATAGAATATTCTAATGAAAAAAAGACATACCCAGCATGGTCCCAGTCTGTTTGTAAGCCAGTAAAGACCTGAGGTGCACTACAGGCTGCCTCACTACTTGGTACTAATACTGTGCCCTTTTCATAGCTGCAAGACAGTATCCACATTTCATCAATTTGATCTAAAATTAAAAGTGAGAGAATAATATTCTGGAGAAGAATAACCAAACAGTCAGTAAACAATATATGAGATATAACTTATGGATTGTTGTTTGCAATGCTGTTTGGTCACTGTGTGATGATTTGATCAATGACTCAAATTTACAAATAAAATACGTATGTTGATTCACACATTACAATCAAAGCTCTACAAACAGCAGCTTAGGACTGTTACTGAATACTAACTGAGATACAAGTACAGTACTTTATCAAGTCTCCTTCACAGACAAGTAGCGAAAGTTTCGTGAATAAGAGCAAAACTATTCAGTAAATTCTCCTGTTGTGTTTCTGTTCTGCTCTAATCCTAACACAGCAAAGCTGTTACCTGCAGCCTTCGTTTGCAAAGCTAACGCTACTAACGTTAGGTCAGTCCAAGTTATTAGTGGAAATATGCTAACATGCTAACATTACACACAAATTAGTAGTAAAGTAAGACCTGTTCATAAATGTTCTGGTGTAGCTCTGCATTTCTTATAAACTGAGGACAACTGCCTGCTGTATATTTGTGTTCATGGTCACAGTCACAGATAATTTTGTGGCGTTTGTTGTAACATTACTAGACAAAAGCGGCTCACATCAGCTAACGTTACATTTAGCTTGCTTATAACTTCCATGTCGTCATATATTGAAGTGAAACAACGTCTAACAAGTTGCGGTATATTCTCTAAATAAAAACAACAATTACATACCTGTTGATTAGGAAAAGGGCCAACTCGGCATCAGTTTTAAAGCCTTTCAGTTCTCTCAGCTCTCTCCACTTGGTGAATGCTCGACCGAGGTTTACACGTGTTTTGGCTCGAGCCCTATCACTGTTCCGTTTAGCCTTCTTCTGTTCTTCTGTTCTTTTTCTTTTAGGTGGTGCTCCTTTCATCCGCCATGACATAAAAAGTACAACCAACCTGTTAAATGATCTGCAATGCCTGCTGCGTACCGCTTACTCGGAGAACACTCTCTGTAAACAGTAAACACAGCTCCTTCTTCTTCTGTGGTTTAATGGCTGCGGGCCACTGCGGGCGTGCAGACTTACTTCCGCCTCGGGTGCCGTATTCTGGTTTGCTGACTTCCGCTGTCCGCCCGACCCGAGCCGGGCTACATTAAATAGCCATATAGAGAAAGGCTTTTTTGTCGCTGTTGGGTTCAAATAAATATGTGGATCTTCAAGGGGGGGTGATACGAACTAGGGACAGTTTTATTAATGGTAAAAAGTTCCGCACAGTTGCTTTAATGAACATTAAATCACCTCGTGGGGCACCATTCCCGTAAAGGGAAAATGATAGCCAGTTAAAGGTATCAGTCTCATAAAATATGCTAAACTATTAATTTGGAGTTTTTATTAATGAATAAATTAATGACAATAACCAAAATTAACAGTAAAGCCTGAAGGATTTTGGAGTTCTTGACGCAGCAGAGGTTGACTATTCATTCACCTTTGTACAACATTAAACAGACAGCAGGTATGATTCCAAAGAATTATATTTATTCATAAAGTAGGTAAATCAAAACCAAAACACACAAATCCTAACTAACACTAATAACATCTTGGTGAGTATGTGTGTGTGTGTGTGTGTGTGTGTGTGTGTGAGTGAGAGAGAGAGAGAGAGAGAGAGAGAGAGAGAGAGAGAAAGACAAAGGCGGGTGTGGTGATCAAAGCATATTTGTTGATGAGTCTATGTGTGCAAGAATCTGTCTGTGAACAGTATTAGCAATCTAAACACTTAGCTTTGGCAAAGCAAACTAACCAATGACCTGACTGCAAACAATCACAACAATAACACAATGACAGCATTAAATCACATACAACAAGTTAAACAGTCTTGCTTAGCCTGTAAAGCTGTGATAAAGCTATGCCCAGTTGTTACGTTACCGATCCTTCAGTGGATGGAAGAAAGAGTCACTTGATGGTGTGCTGCTTTGTTAGCCAGCGGAAGAAGGCTGGAAAGAAGTGTGGTTCCAGATGCAGTCTTTGGTGTGTCCTTTGTTCCAAAGGTGGAACTCTGAGGAAGCTGGACGTTTGAGGTCTTTACAGAGTTAGACTCTAGGTGCTAACTCACTTGGTTCTCCTTGTTGCTAGAAAGCTAGTTGCAAACCTTGTGCTTGCACCTCTAACTTTCTGGTTCAGGTTTGAGAGTCTGTGATCAATTGCCCTCCCTTTCGTGGTTTGCGGTAATGGAGCAAGGGTCTGGGCATCTGGGCTGGTCCAGGCCCAGCAGGGAAGAGGTGTGGGTGGCTTGGCAGCTCCCGAGTAAGAGAGAATATTGTCTGAAGGGAGCAGACCTTATACAGATGCCTGTGACATGACAGAGTCACATGTCACTGTAAAAGTCCTGTCCAATCAAGTTTTGAGACTTGTGTCTCACTGAGAGGTGTGAGGTGACCCCCTACGGAGATGAGTGTGAAACAGCTGTCTTTGTTTGAAGAACAAAGAGCATGCAGAGAAGAAAAGCCTTCACATGTCCAGTTTAGATTTTAACAAATGACAAATCATCTGTGGTACTGTGAATCCCAACAAGGGTATGAGGTGCAGTTTGTAAAGTGGCACACTGCTGGTCGCCGGAAGTACCAAAATAAAAGCCTGAGTAAACCACACTAATCTGAGAAAATGAACACTTGAGCACACATCAGCGTGATGAGAATTAAATAAAATGACAGAAACCATGTTTGGGGAAATTTTATTTGACGTGTACTTGAGTTTTTAGTGTCCCATCCTGCTTGCCAACATGCCAACATGTCCAACGATTTAGCTGAAAACACTGGAAGGGCCGTTTTGGCTGCAATTCAGAATTTTAGCAATGCATCCCTGGCGACAGTATCCACCATAGAGTCACCACAGCACACCATAGGATGTGCTCCTTATGTTAGCATTTACGCTAATGTTAGCTAGTTTCATATAGCTTACATGCTAACAGAAGGAACATATGTTACGCGAGTTAGAAAACAAACTTTGGCGACCGCTGGCGACAGGGACAGTATCGACCATAGAGCACATACATACATACGTGGTTTCTATCATTTTAGGTAGTTCTTATCACGCTGATGTATGTTCAAGTGTTCATTTTCTCCGATTAATTTGGTTTTAATTCGTTATTTGATGCAATCAACACAGTCAACAACGACAACTCGTATGCATTTGCATATTTATATTTTGCTAAATATTTAGTTTCACCAAGCACATTTAGATTTAATATTTAATGTTTAGATTTAACTGTGACATTATATTTAACATATTTCAAATATTGCTGTAAATGTGGTAAAAAGTGACTTTAAAAAATTCACACCACTTTTTTAGACATTGTTTGAACCTAAATGTGACAAAATGTTGCTGTTAATTTCAGTGCGAGCCACTTTACAAACGGCACCCCATACCGTACTGCGGTATTGGGTATGGTTAACATTACCACGTGCATTTGCCAATGTGGAAATTACTATGTCTTCATTGCTGAAAATTGCCGCCACTATGTCTCTCGCCGACTCACTCATATTCACTGTGTTCTTGCTGCAGCATCCACTACAAGCATACAGAGGAAACACAAGATGGCGCAAGTGCCTTGATGACATTCATCCCATATATTCAAGGTTCATTCCATATATTCAGACTTTCATTCAATATATTCAGCCTTTCATTCATTCCATATATTCAAACTTCATATTACTATATATATATATATATATATATAATAATTCCCTGAACAGCATGCCATAATACATATGAAACTGATTATAACTATATATATATATATATATATATATATATATAGTACACTTGTTGGCCCCTTTGCCTTCACTCTGCGGTCCAGCTCACCCCAAACCATCTCCATTGGGTTCAGGTCCGGTGACTGTGGAGGCCAGGTCATCTGCCGCAGCACTCCATCACTCTCCTTCTTGGTCAAATAGCCCTTACACAGCCTGGAGGTGTGTTTGGGGTCATTGTCCTGTTGAAAAATAAATGATCCTCCAACTAAACGCAAACCGGATGGGATGGCATGTCGCTGCAGGATGCTGTGGTAGCCATGCTGGTTCAGTGTGCCTTCAGTTTTGAATAAATCCCCAACAGTGGCACCAGCAAAACACCCCCACACCATCACACCTCCTCCTCCATGCTTCACAGTGGGAACCAGGCATGTGGAATCCATCCGTTCACCTTTTCTGCATCTCACAAAGACACGGAGGTTGGAACCAAAGATCTCAAATTTGGACTCATCAGACCAAAGCACAGATTTCCACTGGTCTAATGTCCATTCCTTGTGTTTCTTGGCCCAAACAAATCTCTTCTGCTTGTTGCCTCTCCTTAGCAGTGGTTTCCTAGCAGCTATTTGACCATGAAGGCCTGATTCGCGCAGTCTCCTCTTAACAGTTGTTCTAGAGATGGGTCTGCTGCTAGAACTCTGTGTGGCATTCATCTGGTCTCTGATCTGAGCTGCTGTTAACTTGCGAAAGAGAGGGAGACGGCGTGGGAGAATGCATAAGTTTAAATGTAGTCCTTTGCAATCACAATAATATTACAGGGGAAAACTGCTTGAATGGTAGCCTATTAATTTATTTCATTTAGCTGCAATCCCGCGGGGGAGAAGCGCACTTGGCAGCAGATTAGGATGAAATATAAAAACATTGTTCAAACAGGTAAGACCTCGGCATAATCTCATGTGGTTACTTCATTTTGATCATGTTTTACATTGTAAAGTAAATATTAAGTGGCTGTTTGACTATGCAGTTGTTTTATCCCCAACATAATGCTGTTGTCACACACATAAATGTCTTCTCATCTATATCGTGTTCTGTTAAATAATTAAGCCCATTTAAACTAACACAGACTTCTACTCAGCCAACAGAAAGAAGGCAGATGCCCGTAAAACGAGCACACTTTTCTGACCGCCCTGCATACAGTTGCCTTACTCAAGTGCTCAGCGTCTCCGACATTGTACAAAAAACTTCCATTTGCAAAGAAACACAGCACATTTTTATACAGTCTATGAGCACAACACACAATATCTGCTGGGATGTGAGAGCATGACTACGATTGGTAATGTTGCAAATAAGGACGGATTAGGTAGATGATGGACTGTGACATGAAACGGTACCGCTCAAAAAGATAATTGTGTGGAAATGCTAAAACATCTATGCGCGATATGATAACCATCTCCTGACGAATATTTAATTCTCTGCGCAGTAATGCTGCACCTTCATCCACGGGATCGTTATCAAAAGGACATGCCATGTTAGTGAAAAAAGTCGCCACCTACTGTGCCTAATGGACTTCTAATATACTGACTCTGATTTTTTAAATGATTTTTTTTTAAAATGACAGACAGCAGAACGGCTACGCCAAAACTCGCCTGCTGACTGAATGAATGAGGAAATCAAATGGAGTGTGTGGCTCTAAAAGAGGGCGGAGACAGAGACACTTGAGGTTCATTAAGAAATACCTGGTCCCGACCAGGTTAGGTTCATAGAGTCTGTTACTACGGTAACTGACCGAGCGCTTAAGTTACCTCTCTCTCTGAAACAGGCTAGAGTTACCCCTCTTTCTCTGGTTTGCGCTACCTCCCTTTTTGAAACAGAAAACTCAGAGTTTCCCTCATTTCAGGGTTAACAGACTCTGAGTTTTCACTAAACCTGCTTTGTGAAACGGACCCCAGCTTGGGTAGTGTACCTGTGTTTGTAGGTGTCATTTTGGTATATATTTGGTAAAACTGGTTAAAGGAGTCTCTTTACGTCTCACCTCAATATGTCTTAGTGAAAATGGGTTTCTAAAGTCCTTACAATAGTAAATCTCTCTCCCTCCTCTCTCTCTCAAAAGACCATTATTGTTGTACGAAACCTACTAGTACAAAGTAGCCTGCCATAGAAAATCACCTCACTGTATAGGATTATGTACAGCCTACTATAAAATAGCTACTAGCTAGAGTGGTCCAAACTGATGTTAAAATGCATATGTTTTTTTACTCAAACAATGTGAACATTTTCTACAGCTACCCCTGTCTGTGGAAATATGGATGCTTCACACACATTGTCCCTGCGGCAGCACAGAGGATCTATACTATCAGCACAGGTTCAAGGTGGACACCCAAGATTAGTGTCACCAATTCAGTATCTGACCAAATGTCTTCCCTCCTGTTCTGAGTGAGAGTCCTATGAGGTCAGATCAGTCTCATAATGAATGAACTCATGCAGGGTTTTTCACAAATGCACATGCTCTGGTTCGCAGTAGTATTTTGGACTCACTAATGCACACGATCTCTTTCGCAAATGCACACGCTCTGGTGCACAAATATAATTTTTACGCAAACTTGTAACATAAATTCGGAAATGTACATGCTCTGCTTTACAAATATTATTTTGAGGCACACTAATATAAAGTCACAGATCATGCAAATCGCTGAATGTGCATTTACAAACTGCTTCTCATTTGTGAACCTCTCTACATTTGTGAATAAATCTGTGTGGTGAATTTTGAGACTACCCTGATGCTGCAGGTCAACAAACGTCACCATTGGCTGATAAATCTGTCAATCCAATGTATGATTCTGATTGACAGATTCATCAGTTAATCAGGTGTGTTGGCTTTCAGCCAATCGTATGGCTCCTTACATTTTCCACACTTTTAAACCAATCGCAGAGCTACTGTTATGTGTGCATGCGCAGTGCAGTTCAAACAAGATGCGCTAGACTGAAATGGCGGACAGGAGCCATGGTGGAAGAGACATGGATCAATCTCAACCTGTAAGTAACACATTTATCTTATTATCCCCTCGTTGTAAATCATGCAATGTTATTGAAATATAATGAGTTGAAGCGTTCTGCTTAGCCAAGTAACATGTTTGAATAAACATAAATGTATGTAAGGAGCCATACGATTGGCTGAAAGCCAACACACCTGATTAACTGATGAATCTGTCAATCGGAATGATACATTTGATTGACAGATTTATCAGCCAATGGTGACGTTCATTGACCTGCGATGTCAGGGGAGTCTCAAAATTCACCACACAGATTTCTCTCACAAATGTAGAGAGGTTCACAAATGAGAAGCAGTTTGTAAATGCACATTCAGAGATTCGCTTGATCCGTGAATTTATATTACAAATGTGCCTCAAAATAATATTTGTGAAACAGAGCGTGTGCATTTCTGAATTTATGTTACAATTTTGCATAAACATTACATTTGTGAACCAGAGCATGTGCATTTGTGAAATAGATCGTGTGCATTAGTGAGTCCGAAATACAACTGTGAACCAGAGCATGTGCATTCGTGAAACACCCTGTGTGAGTTCATTCATTATGAGACTGATCTGACCCGATAGAGTTCTGACGTTGAGTGATGGCCAGAAACTGTTTTTGCAGAACATTATGATGTCCGTCTTATTGTACTCACAAAATGAAAGGAATGCAAGGTCACAGTTACCTTTGACCTGGGACCACCAAAATCAAATCAGCTCATCATTGAGTCCAAGTGGACATTTGTGCCAAATTTGAAGAAATTACCCTTAAGGCGTTTTTGAGATATCTTGTTCATGAGCATGGGATGTATTTACGTACAGATGCACAGACGGACATATAGATGGACAACCCTAAAACGTGCAGAGGCATTAAAATCCACAGATGTGAGGTTCAGTAAGTAACTACACCATTAGGTGGTGATAGGCACACACACACACACACACACACACACACACACACACACACACACACACAGGAGGACAGACCTGAATGCATCTATCCATTCCCAGTTCCATATGACAAAAGCCTTGACAGCTGCATTCCAATGGAAACCACACCCATGCAGATTGGAAAATAGCTATATGGGGCCCCAGCTAGCTTGTGCACCCAGCAACCCTCTGCCTCACTCCCTGCTGCTATCAGACTACTTTGCTGGGAGGAGAGAGGGCAGCAGTTCTGAAGACACACACCTTCAAATTCAGCCAGCACAAACCCCAGTGCTGTGGATAATGAGATATTTGTGGATCATGGTACATATTGTTGATTGTCTTCTGTGTGTGTCAACTATTAAAGTCCAATAAAATCTTTCTTACTGAAGTCACTAAAACATTTACTAGAGGTTCAGGAAAGATCTTGGTCACAGTAAACAAGAATGAAAAAAGGTCTGCAATGTGACATGCAAACTCTAGTCTAGTGTAAGAAAGCCAGATGCCTTACATAACCTTTAGAAACCCCAACTGTTGGCACTGAACATAAGTCCAAAGTTGCGCATTTGTCCACTATCAGTGTACTGTAATTCCTCGGGATACTGGGCTGCATATGTGGTACATATTGTAAATCCCTCTGAGACAAATTTTAGCCAAAATAAAATTAATCAGACTTCCACAGAGCCACAGAAAGTAGACCTCTGCAACATCTCTGTATATGTTGTAGCAAACATCAACGAGGGTCCACTTGAAGAAAACATTAAAGCATAAGTTGAAACTGGCAACCACACACAACTTACAGGGGGGCCAGAAAACTAGTCACAACATTTTATTCAACCCCTGCTGGGCCAGTGGAATACTTGTTAGGATGTTGCTGATAAGCAGTTTGAGAGTGTTCCCTCCAGAAAGCACATTTGAAAAGGTGTCAATAGCCATGTTTCCTTAAACATATTTTTATGCGCATCAGAAAAGCTGTATGAAAATGGCAAAATTCCATAAAACTTTCTCAATTGTGCAAAAAAGTTTTTGAGCTGGCTTGAGGAGCGCCCTTGCCAAATAACTTTTGAAGTAGCAAACCTTTAACTCATATGACTGTGTTTCTGCTGTGTCTTCCTGTGTATCAGAATTGTTGCCAAGATTTATAAGCTGCTGTTATACTTATGTAGATAAAATAGAAACACAGAGTTTTCTGAAACAATATGAACGAAGATGGCAGCCCTATCACTTTTACCTTTCACAAAATCAATCAATCAATCAATCAATCATTTAGTTGTCATATGGGATTAAACAATGTACAGCTCCAGTGAAATGTGATCCCATCAGCTCCTTTAACTGTGCTGTGATTTCATCCTTTATTGTGTCATTTTACATTGCTGGTCCTGCTTTAGAATTGTCCATGTTTCCAGATGGTTCTGCTAATCCATGGTTTCTGGTTGTGGAATGATTTAACTGTCCACAAATTCTGACGTGGTCGCTTTTACCGAACACTGGCAGCGCTGCACTACAGCCGCTTCTGAACCATGATGATCTACAGCACGAATGGGACAACATCATCTTATTTCCCCCGTCACACCAGTCGTTGTTCACCATAAAGCATACGCCTCCTCTCCTTCTCTCACCAGACTCCTCTGCTCTGTCAGATTACCATATAGAAAAAGAGCCTCCTGGCTGAATGGCGCTGTCAAGGTTTTAGCCAAGTTTTCAGTGAATCGCAGGTTATTATAATTCCTGACATCCTGTTGGAAACTGATTAGAGAAACAGAGGTCCTCTAGTTCATTTTCCAAGGCCTGTACAGTGTCTAGCAGGGTGCTATTTCAGCTGGTGCTCAATCTTCTCCATCTTTTCCTCATTGTGTACTGACCTGGTTAGCCAGCGGCTAGCTAGCAGAAGTCTGGAAGTCAGGAACTGATTATTGGAAAAATAAAATGGTTTTGTATTTCCTCGAGAAAACCAGCTTGGGCAACAAACTCTGCCAGCAGCCACACTGTTCTGCTGATTCAGTTGGCAGAACAGATCCCATTATCTTGTTTATTCTCATGGAAATTTAAGTTTATCATGTGACCTGCATTTTCTCAACAGAGCCAGGTCTCAGGCAGGCGCTGAAGAAAGAGCTTGTTGTTGAGTTGAAAGGGAGTCAGAAATTTGCATGATATAATCAAGATCAGTGTTTGATGCATTTCTCTGTCTAGATCTGGGGCCAGCTTTACAGGCATAACGAGAGTGTGAGTGAGAAAGACACATTGTTGCCATTATGTGAAGGTGGCACCTCACCCTGACTTGCTCTCCTCACAGTTCATTAAAGCCATCATATAGTGTGTTCCCTCCTTACCTGCTGTGCCTGGATGCTGTGTTAATTCCTCACTAAGAATAAAGCCCTCCTCCCGCAGAGATGGCAGCAAGTGACAAATGGCCAGTACTGGTCTTATCATCACCTCTATAGTTTGAGCCGAGGAAACCAATAAAGATGGCCCGCAGTGTCCCTGTGCGGTCCTAAAAGCCCCCCTGGGCATGCCACTACCCAGGGGACAGCCGCTCATGTAATTGCAGCTATTGTGGGGCCATGAAGAACCAGCTGAGGTCTGAGCGGGAGCCATGAGTGGAAAGAGGAGGAGGTCCTGTACATTATGTCCTTACGTGGCTCACATTAGGGAACTGATTCATTGATTCATGGCTAACTCCCTCAGCTTCAGCCCCGGCTTAGGCTCTGCATAGTGAGTAGATTTTTTTTCCTGAAGCCTGTCTAAGACAAAAGCTCACTACAAAGCTCTGGGTGCCACTCTTAACAGCTCTTTTTTAGCTTGTCCTGATACTCTGGGTCAAGAAAAAGCTGTCATGTAGCCTACAGGTAGATGAAAAGCATCAATGCCCTGCAACTCCAAACTTTTTATTTGAATCAAATTTCAATCCTAATTCTTTTCATCACTGATGAATCTACTGATTACTTTCTCAGTTAAAATGAGAATGAATTGTATGATTGTACGAGGTAAAATGTCTCATTTCGTCCAACCACCAGTCCAAAACCCAGTGTCTTTATAGCCTATTAACACCATCCTGATGATGTGAGCACAACATTCTGTTTCCCTCTCTCTATGAGTCTGGACTCGGTGCCGCCCCGCCTCGTATCCAGAGATGACAATCCAATTTGGGTCAGTTCGGGATTTGCACCGTGGCTGACAATGTAAACAGCTAATCAGTGACTGTGTTTGTTAATGATGTAAAATGCAGGATGCCGCTTGCAGAACAGTCATTGCGGCTTCTGAGGCAACAAGGGCTAACTCTGACGTTAGTAGGGTTAACACAGCAATAGGTGAAATGATTGTAGAAATAGGGTCACTAACAACAATTAAAAAGAACAAGAGTATGACCTTGCCGACTTTCTTGGAGGTTCTTTCTTCTGACAAACTTGTGTTTCTGTCAAAGGAGTCTGGTGACTGTGAACGGGGGCAGCAGCAAAACGTATTTTAGCCTCATGAAAATATGACCACCTACAACAACTCAACATCAGTTGAAGTGTATACAATATTTACAATATTTTCACATACTCAATTGACAGAAACAGTCATTTTACTCCACAGAACACAATAAGTCTCTGGTTTTCCGCTGCCCCTCAATCGGGTAGTTAGTTTGTGTTATTGTGTGACTTTTGGAACAGACTTCAGAATTTGGAGCATAAGGTCAGTAACAAACAGTTCTCAATGAAGGCTCAATCGCAAAGGACACTCAGCAAAGTCCTCCCCACTGCTCGCCCTGTTCTTGCCCCAGACCCAGCCGGTGCCTGGGCAGTGCTGCTGCACAAAAGAAGAGAGGAGAGATTCAGCAGAGGAGCCGTGAATTGTGATTATTCTGTGCAGCATGCACGAGAATCAATCAATCAATCAATCAATTTTATTTATAAAGCCCAATATCACAAATCACAATTTGCCTCACAGGGCTTTACAGCATACGACATCCCTCTGTCCTTAAGACCCTCACAGCGGATAAGGAAAAACTCCCCAAAAAAACCCCTTTAACGGGGGAAAAAAAACGATAGAAACCTCAGGAAGAGCAACTGAGGAGAGATCCCTCTTCCAGGACGGACAGACGTGCAATAGATGTCGTACATCTAAAATAAATTAAACAATTAACAGTAATCTATATGACACAGGGAGAGAGAGAGAGAGAGAGAGAGAGAGAGAGATGCAGGTAATGACAGTATCTTACAACAACATTAATGGAAGTAATAATATTATAGTTATAGTTCTGGTTACTGCGGTACAATATGTTGAAAGTATGTATTAATACCTGGCAGTATACATGTGTGACAATAATCATATGTGTATAATAACAGAAGAAGTATGACTAATGACTAATGATGGCAGCAGCAGCAGGAGGCAGCACAACCACACACGTCACGCTGTCCAGGCACCGCTGCGATATGAGTTAATCTGAGAGACAGTGGAGCACAAAGGCTCCGGAGAAGAAGCCGAGTTAGTGACATCCAGAATGGCCGGGTTAGCTAGATGCAGTAATAGGATACGAGAGAGAGAGAGAGAGAGAGAGAGAGAGAGAAGGGGCCTGGTGTATTATAGAGGGGTCCTCCGGCAGACTAGGCCTAAGTCAGCCTAACTAAGGGCTGGTACAGGACAAGCCTGAGCCAGCCCTAACTATAAGCTTTATCAAAGAGGAAAGTCTTAAGTCTAGTCTTAAATGTGGAGACGGTGTCTGCCTCCTGGACCGTAACAGGAAGATGATTCCACAGGAGAGGAGCCTGATAGCTAAAGGCTCTGGCTCCTGATCTACTTTTGGAGACTTTAGGGACCACGAGTAACCCTGCGTTCTCAGAGCGCAGTGTTCTGGTGGGATAATATGGCACTATGAGCTCTCTAAGATATGACGGAGCTTGACCATTTAGAGCTTTATAAGTTAACAGTAGGATTTTAAATTCAATTCTGGATTTTACAGGGAGCCAGTGCAGAGAAGCTAAAACAGGAGAGATATGATCGCGTTTCTTAGTTCCTTAGTACACGTGCTGCTGCATTCTGAATTAGCTGGAGAGTTTTTAAGGACTTACTAGAGCTACCTGATAATAGAGAGTTACAATAATCCAGCCTTGAGGTAACAAAAGCGTGGACCAATTTTTCTGCATCTTTTCGGGTCAGGATAGGCCTAATTTTCGCAATATTACACAGATGAAAAAATGCAGTCCGTGAGGTTTGCTTTTGAGAATTAAAAGACAAATCTTGATCAAATGTTACTCCGAGGTTTCTTACGGTAGTGGCAGGGGCCAGAGCAATGCCATCTAGAGAAACTATGTCATCAGATAAAGAGTCTCTGAGTTGTTTGGGGCCAAGAACAATAACTTCAGTTTTGTCTGAATTTAACATCAGGAAATTGGTGCTCATCCAAGTTTTTATGTCTTTAAGGCAATTATGGAGTTTAGTTAATTGATTGCTTTCTTCTGGCTTCATTGATAAATACAACTGAGTATCATCCGCATAACAATGGAAATTTATAGAGTGATTTCTAATGATGTTACCTAAAGGAAGCATATATAGAGTAAACAGGATTGGTCCGAGCACAGAACCTTGCGGAACTCCAAAACAAACTTTAGTACGTAAGGATGGTTCATTGCAAACGTCAACAAATTGAAAACGATCAGATAAATAAGATTTAAACCAGCTTAGTGCTGAACCTTTTAAGCCAATTAAGTGATCCAGTCTCTGCAGCAGAATTTGATGGTCAATTGTGTCAAACGCCGCACTAAGATCTAATAAAACAAGTACAGAGACGAGTCCTTTGTCTGAAGCAATCAGAAGGTCATTTGTAATTTTAACTAGAGCTGTCTCAGTGCTATGATGCACTCTAAATCCTGACTGAAATTCCTCAAATAAATTATTATCCTGGAGAAAATCACACAGCTGGTCTGCGACTACTTTCTCAAGGATCTTTGACATAAAGGGAAGATTAGATATTGGTCTATAGTTGGCTAACACCTCTGGATCCAGGGAGGGCTTTTTTAGTAGAGGTTTAATTACAGCTATCTTAAAAGACTGCGGTACATAGCCTGTTAATAAGGATATATTGATCGTATCTAATATATGAGTGTTAACTAAAGGAAAGACCTCCTTAAGTAGCCTAGTTGGGATGGGGTCTAAGAGACACGTTGATGATTTGGATGAAGAAATCACTGCAGTCAATTCTTGAAGAGAAATTGGGGAGAAGCAATCTAAATATATATTAGATTTTACAGCTGTGTTTGAGGTTAGATAGGTACTATCTGAGGGCAGGAGGTCATGAATTTTGCCTCTAATAGTTAGAATTTTGTCATTAAAAAAGCTCATAAAATCATTACTGCTAAGGGCTAAAGGAATACAAGGCTCAATAGAGCTTTGACTCTCAGTTAGCCTGGCTACAGTGCTGAAAAGAAACCTGGGGTTGTTCTTATTGTCTTCTATTAGAGCTGAGTAATAGTTTGCTCTGGCATTGCGGAGGCCCCTCTTATAAGTTTTGAGACTGTCTGTCCAGATTAAACGAGATTCTTCCAGTTTGGTTAATCGCCAATTCCTTTCAAATTTTCGCAATTTGTTTTAACTTACGGGTTTGACAGTTATACCAAGGAACTTTCTTTGCTTTTTAACTTCTTTTTAAGAGGAGCTACAGAGTCGAGCGTTGTTCGTAGCGAGCCTACGGTGCTATCAACAAAATGATCAATTCGGGAGAGGTTAAAGTCGGCACGGGAAACCTCTGTTACTGAAGGTATTGGTATTGAATTTAATGACGAAGTAATCTTTTCCTTAAGTTTTGCGACAGCACTATCTGATAAACATCTAGTATAGTAACTGTTGCTGAGTGGCGTGTAATCCAGTAAAAAGAAATCAAAAGTAATCAGATAATGATCCGATAGCGAGGGATTCTGTGGAAAGACTTTTAGGTTATCAATTTCAATTCCATATGTCAGAACTAGATCAAGGGTATGGTTAAAACAATGAGTAGGTTCATGTACACCCTGACTGAAGCCAATGGAGTCTAATAATGAGATAAACGCGGTAGCCAGGGAGTCATTATCAGCATCGACATGAATGTTAAAATCGCCTACAATAATAACTTTATCTGATTTAAGAACTAAACTGGATAAAAACTCTGAGAATTCAGATAAAAATTCAGAATACGGGCCAGGAGCACGGTACACTATAACAAATAAAAGTGGCTGCGAGGTTTTCCAGGTCGGATGTAAAAGACTAAGAACGAGGCTTTCAAATGAATTATAATCTAGTTTAGGTTTAGGGCTGATTAACAGACTAGAGTTAAAAATGGCTGCAACTCCCCCTCCTCGGCCGCTGCCTCGAGGAATGTGGGTATTATTATGACTGGGAGGAGTGGACTCATTTAGACTGACATATTCATCTTGACACAGCCAGGTTTCAGTGAGACTGAGTAAATCAATATGATTATCTGATATTAATTCGCTTACTAACACTGCTTTAGACGATAGAGACCTGATATTTAACAGTCCGCATTTAATTCTCCTGTTTTGTCTTTTTGTCACAGAAGAGGTTTTAATTTTTATGAGGTTGTTATGCACAACTCCTCTTTGTTTAATTTTAGATTTAGATAATTTAGGCGGTCGGGGGACAGACACCGTTTGTATAAAACTATTAACACTATGGCTGGGTAACTGAACTAGAAGCTCAGAGAGGCGTTTAGGACTGCGACTCTGAGTCCTGGTCTCAACTCTGGGTTGTCAGGGATTTAAATTACTAATAAAGTTTGCCAGGTTCCTAGAAATGAGAGCAGCTCCATCCAAAGTGGGATGAATGCCGTCTCTCCTAATAAGACCAGGTTTTCCCCAGAAAGTTTGCCAATTATTAACAAAACCCACATCGTTTGCTGGAATGAAAGATAATATATTTTATTTCATTTCTTGCTTTTACACTGATGGTGTAAATAAGTTGCTAAATTTGTCACTACGCTGTTCTGGTCAGGGTACCTTCAGGCAGTTAGTTTTTTCTTGTTAAACCAAAAACAGAAAAACGGAAATACCATGGTTTTCCCGTTTTGTCCTTTTTCGTTTAAAACAAAAAAACGGAGGGAAATCGTCATGCATATTGTTCCCATGAAGGACGTATAGGGATTCCCTCAAAGGTTGTGTTTTAATATTCATTCGCCGAATTGTTTGCAATAAAGTAATCGAGGATATAATAAATTATTGTATGTGCCGCGTTGTTACTGCTACTGTAGCGATGAGGAAACTGCACCTCATTGGGAGGTTGACATAAAAAAGTTTAAATTAAAATAGGAAAGGTTATTAGAACGTAACATAGCAGCTCCTTCACTTGCCTTCATATGAACATTAAATGTTCCTCATCACATTCAAATGTTCAATAGTAGCTAAGGTGTTTGTATTCATGTATTTATTAGTTTATTTGTGAGGGACATTGCAAGAAACACTAACTGGTTAAAGTAATATGAATCAGATGTGTTGCATACAGTTAGGGCTGCCACTAACTTATATATTTTTAAAAAATAATCGATTAATCATTGTTTATTTTATTCGATTAATCAGATTTTGAAAAAAGGTACAGGATGTATTTTTGTATGACATTTTAAATACATGTAATTAAAATGCTGCCCATCTCTGCCAACAATGCATAGGTCTATGTGATACAACAGTATAAAAGTAAATATATGCTGCATATAATTTGAACTGTCCGTATCAATTACCAGGTCTGTATAATCCAATAGAAACTAAGAGAATACCAGACATTCAACTACAGCAAATAAATCCATAGGCCTACTGCCTACTTATCTGCTGGTAAAAAGGACAAACATCAGCTTGACACTTCACTGACAACGATGCGTTATGGAGAAAACCAGTGTTAACAGTAACAGTAATATTTTTTAAAAATATGTAAGTTAGTGGCAGCCCTAACTGTATGCAACACATCTGATTCATATTACTTTAACCTGTTAGTGTTTCTTGCAATGTCCCTCACAAATAAACTAAATACATGAATACAGACACCTTAGCTACTATTGAACATTTGAATGTGATGAGGAACATTTAATGTTCATATGAAGGCAAGTGAAGGAGCTGCTATGTTACGTTCTAATAACCTTTCCATTAACTTTTTTATGTCAACCTCCCAATGAGGTGCAGTTTCCTCATCGCTACAGTAACAGTAACAACGCGGCACACACAATGATTTATAATATCCTCGATTACTTTATTGCAAACAATTCGGCGATTGAATATTAAAACACAACCTTTGAGGGAATCCCTATACGTCCTTCATGGGAACAATATGCATGACGATTTCCCTTATTAGTCTCTGAACAGCAATGTTATGGTTGAACAACAAGTTTTACTGTAGCCATAAAATTTGCAATCATAACATTTTATTTCTATTTTTATGAATAAAAAGTTCCTCACAGCAATGGCAGGCAGCTTTTCAAAATGCGCAAAACATCAGGTGTAAGTGGAAATAAAAGATACATGGGAAAGTTTTATAGGATATTTGTAAGTTTTAGGCAAGCTTATCTTCCTGTCTTTTATTTTGAAGTTACTTCTGCCTCTGATGTCACCGCTGCCCTGTGCATTGAGGCCCTCCAGACTGGACCGCTATGGACGGAGTGTAGGGTGGTCCATTTGTATATGGACAAAGTGGACCTGTACTGGGATAACATAGTCTTGCAACAGTAAGCCTTGACAAATATCCACTTCATGAAAATTGGGATTAAAAAGTACAACTGTGTTATCATTTATGACCTGGATGTGATTGCAAGTCCATAAAAACAAGCAACTGTATTGATGTCTGTGTTGTAGTCCTATAGAATGATGCTAGGCTTGTGTTGACCACAACATGCGTGAAGTGGGGACCATAAGCAGTTGATAACAAATCTTTAACAAATCTTTACTTTTCAGTGAACACAAGAAGAAAAAAAACTCCTGCTTTGTCCTGGCTGGAATTAAAAATGAAACGGTCAGGAGACTCTGGCTGTGCTCAGCGTTGCCGGGGACATGTCCATTGTACAGATACGATGGACATGTCATACATGGGAAAGTTTCATAGGATATTTATAAGTTTTATAGGCAATCTTATCCTGTCTTTTATTTTGAAGTTACTTCCGCCTCTGATGTCACCGCCGTTCTACTTTTTGTCCAAAGCAATAAATGAAAAAATGAATCTGCAAAAAAACAAAATCGGGCTGTTATTTGAATTTGGTTTTGTCGTTTTTCGTTTTTTGATTCTGACAACAAAAACGGAAAACCAAAAAGGAAAAAACAGGAAAACCATGGTATTTCCGTTTTTCTGTTTTTGGTTTAACAAGAAAAAACGAACTGCCTGAAGGTACCCTGGTCAAGGTGATACAGAGAGCCAAACAGAATTTTGAGCTTACGTCATCAAGATGGTCTTACCACACTAGTATATTTGACCTATTCACTATCATTTCAGGAGCTGGACCTAACGAGGTTTTGCTTCAATTGTTTAAACCATAAAATAGTTAAAGCAGTTGTGCGGAACTTTCTGTTTTCGTTGATTATAGCGCCCCAAGTGGTATGACACCCACAGCCTGGTATCGTAAAATTCCGACTGCAGCCTTCGGCTTCATTCATAAAATCTCGACCGCAACCGGCAATTACCGCATGCATTTGTTTTGGAGAGCGAGAGGAAAATCATAAATGTTCTGGTGTAGCTCTGAATTTCTTATAAACTGAGGACAACTGTCTGCTGTATATTTGTGTTCATGGTCACAGTCACAGATAATTTTGTGGCGTTTCTTGTAACGTTACTAGACAAAAGCGGTTCACATCAGCTAACGTTACATTTAGCTTGCTTATAACTTCCATGTCGTCATATATTGAAGTGAAATAACGTCTAACAAGTTGCGGTATATTCTCTAAATAAAAACAAAATTTACATACCTGTTGATTAGGAAAAGGGCCAACATGGGATCACTTTTAAAACCTTTCAAATCTCTCAGCTCTCTCTACTTGGTGAATGCCCGACCGAGGTTTACACACGTTTGGGCTCAAGCCCTATCACTGTCCCGTTTAGCCTTCTTCTGTTCTTCTGTTCTTTTTCTTTTAGATGGTGCTCCTTCTATATCCACCATGAAATCGAAAATACAACCAAGTCCTTATAGATACATCTGGTTAAACTGTTATGTGTTCAGCAATGCCCATTGCGTACTGCTTACTCGAAGAACACTCTCTGTAAACACGGCTCTTCATCTTTTCTCAATTTATTGGCGGATCGCAAACAACTTCCAGGTGCATACCACCACCTACTGTACAAGAGTGTGCAATGTGTCCGAAATCATTCACTACTCCCTACTACATGTCATTTAGCCTGTTTCTTAAATCCTACTCGTAAACACGGCTCCTTCTTCTTCTGTGGTTTAATGGCTGCGGGCCGCTGTGGGCCGCTGCGGGCTTGCACACTTACTTCTGCCTCCAGGTGCCGTATTCTGGCTTGCTGACTTCCGCTGTGTCCGACCCGAGCCAGGCTACGTCAAATAGCCATATAGAGAAAGGCTTTTTTGTCGCTGTTGGGTTCAAATAAATATGCGGATCTTCAAGGGGGATGATACGAACTAGGTACAGTTTTATAAATGGTAAAAAGTTCTGCACAACTGCTTTAAAATAGTTGCAGATTAATTTTCTGTTGAAAAGTGAAATCTTTTAGTGTTGATGTTTTCCTCTAGCCTTGCATTTCATGTGATTTGCATAGTAAGGGCTAACAGTTATTTCCATTGTCAATAAATCTGCAATTCATTTTTCTATTGATCAGTTATTCAACTGTCAAATGTGGGAAAATAGTGAGACTTGCTCATCACAACTTCCCAGAATCTAGAGTACCATCTAGTAATAGTAAAGTGTGTTTTGTATTGTTCAACTCACATTCCAAGACCCAAAGCTTTTCAGTTAACAGTGATATGCCGCATCTCCACCAGTGCCCACTTGGTTAGCTGCAGGGTCGTCAGCCAGCAACCACTGTTCATGGATGTTTCACAACTTATCCTAGAATATCTCCTGGGTGTGATGCAATGAACAGGGAGGTTTCTCTGACACCTCCTGCAGCTAAGCAAACTCAGGATTTGCTTGCTCTCCATGTCTTTGTCCCACCTTCTCAGCCAAAGAAAAAAGCTTACTTTCTCAGATGCTTCAGAAAGCTCTCTAGTGGCTTTGTCTAGTCCTTTACCCCACTGACCCAAATCATTGAGTAGGTGTGGTGAACATCCCAAAAAGCCTCAAAAGTCAGCACTGATTTTTTTTTGGCCACAGCCCACACCACCATGTCTAATCAGTGTGGTGCCACAGATTTCTTCAGGAAAATGAAACTGTCTGCCCAGGTCCACTCCTGATAACAGGAGCATGGGTGCTGGTTTCATACTGGTGGTATCTGCAGAGTCCCCTGTCCAAAAGACATGGATCCTCTGCAGGCTCCCTGTCAGGGCTCTTGTGGCTTCACCTCTACCTTCTTCTCTCCACACCCTCTGCCAGGTCCCTGAGTACTTATATGTACTGCCTTTTAAACTGGAATTGTGTCAATGCAATTTTGCATCTTGCCAGAGTGTGATGGAGGGAGGCACTGATGGTCCCTCGGAGGTCACACGTTTATAGCTAAGCAGCTAATTGCATTTTTTCAGTAAAATCTTTCACAAGCGGAAAGAAGCACCAAAATTGGCACAAATACTCTGGGGGTTGTTGTTTTGATAAAACCCATTAGCCACGCAAAAATCAAGATGGTCGCCATTTTTTCCAAGATGGCCGCTGATTCAATCCCAGAAATGCTATTTTGGGGGCAACTTTGTGTAAAATTGTCCAGTAAGTATAATCTTGATATCTAATTATACATTTTGACCACAGAGAGGCCAGATTTATTGTATTGGAGAGGCCAAGAAACTTCCTTCTACCATATTTCAGCCATTGAATGAAAAAATTATGCTTACTGATCTCTGGGCTGCTAGGGGAGAGTGGCTTAAGGTGAGCCAGTGGGTAAGTTGACCCACACCCTGTTTTTAAATTAGTTTATAACCCTAACCCTAACCCACAACACAACCGTTCAGCCCGAGTTAGCCATATAGCTTAATTTATATATGCGGTCTCTGCGGCTTCTCTGCTACTGTGCAATTTGTTGTCATGTGACCATAAATTCACGAAGCACCCATCATTTCTACCTGGCTGTGATGGAGATGCACTGATGCACTGTGTAGCTGTAGATGCGAAGATTAGGCTCTGTTTCATAGGTTAGTTAGAGCATAGTTTGATTACATACTCTAACACAACTGTTGAGTCTAGAATGTTAAGGTTATTGACATTACAGATGAATTTGATGTGAAAAATGTACATTGATTCTAAAATGTTCAGGTTACACATAATTGCATTTTACATTTTGTATGTTTTATGCTATGCTGTACAAATGACATGTACAGTAGTAAGCAAAGGATCATATTCAGCTTCTCATGAGCAAATCAATTGACCATTTTTGTACATTTCTAATAAACGTTTTGCTGGAATGATGTTGTGTTTATACATGTTTTGTACATTACTTTAAAAAATATTCTGAGTAAATGGCATTAAGGGATATAAAAAGGATTTCTGATGTATAAATTTAAATTATCCATAGTTAAAAACCTATAATTTGACACCAGAATCTTTGAAATTGGCCCAGAAAATGATGGCGGCCATTTTGAAATTTACGTGGCTAATGGGATTTTTCAAAAGAATGACCCAAGAGGTACACTCAGTCAAATTTTGGTACTTCTTTCCAGATTTGAAAGATTGTGCCCAACCACTGATGGAGATTGCCAGATGAGGCCAGGGTGTCTTAGGTTGTCTTAATGAGAAAGCTGACTTGGGCCTGTGGCAGTTGGCAGAAGTTTGCCCAGTTCACTGTCTGACTTGTCAACCCCTACCATATCGTTCAGTGCCCCTGTTGCCCCTGTGCCACTGCCTTAACTAGGCTGACCAAACGTCCTCTTTTGCCCGGACATGTCCACTTTTCACATCCCGTCCGGGGCATCCGTGGGGTTTTTATAAACTGATGATAATGTCCGGTTTTCCATGTGTTTGTGTGTGTGTGTTAAAGTGCGGCATGGGCCGCATATTTCTGTCTGAACCCGAACAGAGCCCGACATTATTTAATGACCAGTTACAGGCTATTTAACAGGCCAGGCGTGCGCCGTGGGTGCTCAGCGGAGAGGGATACCTCCGTGTTTGAGATGGGAGCGGGAGGCGGGAGGGCCGACACTTCCAGCGAGAGGAGAGGGAGAAATAAATAAAACAAAATAAGATAAATTAGGAAAAACCTGTCTCCCTCTTTTATTTTATTTTCAGCGTTTAATCAAGGCGGAGGTGGGCAGCTGGAGGTCTGAGACTTCCAGCGAGGGGATGGGTAGAAACAAATAGTCAGTGTGTGTGCGTGTGTGTTATGTTCAGGTGTTGTCACGTAAATAACAGTGCCCAAGCAATAAACAGGACAGACAATAGGATTTTATTTATTTTTACACAACATTTTCACTGAAAGCTGACCGAATCCGACCCGAGCCCAAATACAATTTATAGCTACATTTTTGACCAAACCCGGCCCGACCCGTTGGGTACTGTCGGGCTCAGATCGCCACACTGTAGTGTGTGTGTGTATCTGTCCCCTATTGGGGCCTATCTGAATTTCTGTCTTTGAGAGATATTATTTTGTAATATAACTGAATTTTCTATCCATACATATAAATTTTAAATATATTAAAATGATAAGGCATCTGCAGGCAAACTGCGAGTATCATTTAAGTAGGCTATGTCGTGGCTGGGCCAAATGTCCTCTTTTTTGGAAATCAAAATATGGTCACCCTACCTTAACCCTATTCTCTTCAAAAGCTTCCTCCTAGTTACTTCGGAGATAACAATTTCCTTTCTCGTCTTTCTGGCTCTGGAGCACAGTGTGGGTAGATCAACCTAATCAATGCCTGCCCACCCTGTTTGGACCTGTCCACCGCTTCCTAGTGCTGCAGCCTGCTCAGTGCCTATCACACTTCCTCCTCAGTCCCCCATTTCCTCCTTGTCACCACACAGTCCTTCACCATCTCATCTGCAAAGTCCTTCAGCTCCATCACCAGCCATGCCTTCTCTTACCTGTACCACAGAGTGGTGGATTTTAGGGGTGGATAGACTTCACTGCACCCGTACAGGCTCACTGTTGAGAAGCACCCTGAGAGTCCTGGCCATTTGTAAATAAACGAGTCAGCTCTGGCAGCATCCATCCTACTCATGACTGATGAGGTGACTCCACAAAGCCATTACCCTTGGGTACAGGCACACCTTGTACTTTCTTAGCTAGCTTATCTTGGACAGGCCCGCTGACAGCTGAAGGATGGTTTCCCCCACCTCCTTGTCTGAGAGGCTGGATGTATACCGTCTTTCCAGACTTTGGATGGGCTGATCCGCGATATGGTATGTTCTCAACTAATGGTGAAGGTGGCCTTGTCATTCTGCTACCCTGCTTTGCAAGGAAAGGCACCTTGACTTACATGGCTTAATTTTAATCCTTGCCCAAGTGATCAGTTAGTCCAGTCTCTTCAAAAGCTTGGATGTGCATGGAGCAGTTTAAAGTAGGCACATGAAGTAATAAATGTAGCTCCCTAGTGGGAGGAGCCTCTGGCCTACTGGCAGCCTCCCACCACCTGCCTTGCACCAGTTAAGATCAGTTCAATTGCTGCCACAAAGAGGATGGGGTGGATGAATATCCCCTTGCAACTGCTGCTGGCAGTTAGTGAAATTTTGCAGCATGGAGCACATGTGCTCTGTCTGTTTCTTTCATGGCATTTTTATGGATGTGCACAGCATTTGTATTTCTGACCACTCTTGTTCTGGCAGATAATAAATTATGCAGGCTTCAGTTGTAGGTTGCCCTCTGAAGGTCTGCGTCTCATATGACAATAGGTGACAATAGGTGACTAAAGAAGGGGTGGGTCACAAAACACACGACTTTCCCCGCTCGACTTTCCCTCAGAACCATGTGAACTTTGAGTCATTTAATGTAAATCATTACCATGTTTTCTTTTCTAAAGCTAACCACAATAACTTTACTTGCCTAAACCTAACCTTAACTTTACGTTAGGTACGTGATGTCATTTTTAGGGGGCTGATTGGTAGGATATCATACAAACTGTTGTGTAATGATACGTCGTGACAAGGGCATAGGAATGAGTTTAACATTGGGGGGAACACATATCGGAAACCTGACAGATCCGTAAATAGTTTGAGCAGAGATATGTCTGCCATAATCAGGGATGGGAAATGTCACTGAATGGTATATAAAACAATTTGCTTTCAAAAACAAAATGCCCCAAGGCTGCTTTTTTTTTTTTAAATTTTTTTAATATTTAGCATCACATTTTTTTCTAAACAAAGAAAAGCTCATTTTAGCTCTGAAGTGGTTCAGAATATGCCATTTTACCAACAAAGTTAACTTCAAATTTATATTATTTAGATTATTCTATTGTAACAACAGATTTTTGTTCTCATCATAAACAGACAACATGTCACATGATTTACATGTGTTTCCTTGTATTTTCTAAGTATACAGAAATATATAACATACCACAGATCTTATAATCTGATACAGGCACAGATCAGTGCTGAATACTAGAAAGACTGACACTAAAAACATTCACAGATCTAAAAGTATGAATGCATGTATTCAAATACATGACTTACACACTCTTATCTATATGACGTAACATAACATACAAAAATAGCTAAAAAATATTTTTACAAAGAACAGAGAAAAAATATTTTATAAATGATACTGAGATTTGATGGTTTATCTCTACCAATTACTCTTTTTATATCCCCATCTTAATTCATGAAAAAATGTAAAAGAAAATACTTTGACTTTTTTTTAACATATCTCAATCAATGACGATGATGTTACTGATCACTTTCAAACTGATCGATTAATTTATTTAACAAGTCACTGACAATAACTTCTATGGCAGCTCAGCATGAGTTTTGAATATATCGCCAAACCCTTTACATAGCACATATGACCTACCTGACACTCTGAAACGCTGGCTCTCCCTGCCTCGCCCTCTCTAACGTCAGTTGCCAGCTGAACTTCATCTGATCTCTAATATGAAAGCAGTTGACATGAATAAGGTATGGAAAAATACTGATGGGAAAGCCAAGAACAAGCAAAAAACACACAGACAGACTAACTCCTTTCTATATTGGAGGTGTGTACTCATTTTCAAGTTACATGGGTTAATAGAACAATCATGTTGTTTTACAAAAACCTTAAATATTTAGTGTCAAATTGCTTTTTTCCGTTGTTGGAAAGTCTGTCATATTTTTGCCAGCCAACATTAGCTAGTAACATTAATAGTAACAACGTTAAACTTTACCTAGCAAGAGTGTACAAGTTAAATGTTGAATCACGTCAGCTTAACATTAACAGGTCTAGACAGAAAATAAGATTATCCTCCTGGACAGGATTATTACCAACTCACATTGGCTACGGTTACATGATGGCTTCTCATTCAGAATGAAATAAATCTGAATGAAATCATTTGGAATTAAAGTCTTTCCAGGTAGTTTACATGAGAAATATCCATTCCGAATGAGGTTTTACACAGGAGATCAGTTTAATTGCCTTTTAATTGCCTTTATTCGGGTCCACGCAAGATTTGGGGCAGGGAAGGTTTCTGATTGGATAGGGGGCGGGGCAGATGTTACGTGTTTACGTTTACCGGAAAAAAACACTGTAGTCCTTGCTCCGGATAACAAGATGCTTGACGACGCCTTTCTTAGTACCTTTTCGGGCTTGTTTTGCTTTAATCTTGAAGCAGCAGTACGACAACAACCTTGTTCTGCTAATGCTTCGTCTGTTGAGGAGGAGAAGAGAGGTAGAAAGCTACAGACAGGAGAAGGCGAGGCTTGTGTTAGAGCTAAGCGACTCGTCTGAAATTTATTTATTTAAAACAGGGACAATGCACAAATAAACATTAATCTTGTAGAAACAAGAAAAGATGTCTTGAGCCAGGTTATAACAGCTTAGACAGGACAGAACAGTTCAGACAGGTTGCAAGAGGAGGGCCGAGCAGGCAGTTGACCAAGCCATCAGTAGACTGAGGCACCTCGAGATTGTTGGCAGGACACAGTCAGGGAGAGCCAGCCTGGGATGGGGAACAGCTCCTAAGTTTTGGTCCAAAGCCACAAGGAAGGAGATGAAAGACCTGGTGGTCGCAGAGGTGGTCAGGGCAGAGGAGGAGCAGTATAAAATCAAAGCACTCAGGCAGCAGCAGGGATGGTGGACAATCTGGGAAGGAGTGGTCGATATGTGGAAGATGCCTCAAGCCAGGCTAAGCTTCCTCATTAGAGCCACCTACGACACCCTCCCCAGCCCCAGCAACCTTTGTATGTGGTATGGCGCTGGGGAGACCTGCCAACTCTGCAATGCCCCGAGCCCAAACCTGAAGCACTTTCTGTTCAGCTGCAAAACATCGCTGGCACAGGGCTGATACAGGTTGCACCACGATCGTGTCCTGCGCAAGCTGGCAGAAGTGTTGGAAGCCCGCAGGCTTGAGGCAAACAAAGGCCAATCAACAACATCCCAGCAGCTGAGCCATTTCGTCAGGCAAGGAGTGGGGGCTTAGAACATCACCCAAAGGGAGAGGTCACTGTTAAAACCTGGGAGTGAGTGGCACCTGAGAATGGACCTCGACCAGCAGCTCAAGTTCCCAACAGAGATCACCACAACCACACTGCGGCCAGACCAGTGATCAGTCTGTGGTCCACCTCAGCCCGAACAGTGGTAATGGTAGAGCTCACTGTTCCATGGGAGGGAGAGATGCAGGCAGCCTTCAAGAGGAAGAAGGACAAGTACACGGAGCTGGCAGCCGAGTGCAGAGAAGCTGGGTGGTCAGCCACCATCTACCCTGTTGAAGTCGGCTGTAGAGGTTGTTGGTTATTCTGGTACGAATGGGACATGTTCTGGACTGTTTTGTGAATGTTTGTGTGTGCACGACCATGACACGTTGATGACCCCCCTCTGTAAGAAACGAATGGTAGAAAACTAACCCACTATCCGCTACCTATCTAGATCACGTGATGCAATAAATCCGCAATGCGATTCGTTGTTGAACCCACTAACACCCCCCCTCCCCCCCCCCCCCCCCACACACACACACACACACACACACAAACACACAAACACACAACAAAAAACAAATGACATGACGCTGTGTTGTGCCTTCAAAATAAAAGCAAGTGAATTAGAGATTTAAAAGTAAAATATTTTTCTCCTCCACGGTATAATTTTTGGGTGGGACAAATGTGCCTGTCTCCCCCGGTTCCTACACCCTTGCGTCGTGAGCAGGGTGTGGCTGAGTTGCGCATTGTCTGTTACTATCCTTTGGGCTCTGATAAAGTTAACATGAACTTCACAGGGTAATATTGCCTTCTGAAGTTTTCTTAAAAAATGCAGCTGTTGTATGTAAAATCATAATGTAACAAGTAATATATTAGCAATACCTGTGAGCCAAATGTAGTGGAGTAAAAAGTACAATTATTTCCTAATAGTATATGGCAGCTTGAATACTTAGTGTATTTAAAGACAGTATTTGTGCTTAGTTACTTCCCACCACTGTAAACTGTACATAAAGCTGGAGTACTTAGGTGCCGCACACCAGACAGTGACAATGCAGGCTAGGTTGGCTGGCTAAGTTTCATTTTCAAGAATGACAAGTAGCTGAAAATGAACCACAAAGTTTTTTATATTTCAGTTATCATTGCTTCAGGTGGGTAGAACAGGCGCCTCAGTGGTCTTCGAAGTACTTTGAGTGGCAAGTCTGTGAGGTCACTCCACAGACAAGATGAAAGGTGTAGCAAAATGTCAGCAGAGCCACACTGTTCAACCTCTCATCTGTTGACCGCCGTACTGTACACATACAGGCTTTTTAAGCGTGTGCTTCAAAACGAATAAAGATGATCAAATTGTGGAAGAAATGAGGATGGTTTATAAAAGGTTAATCAAACCTGGTTTATCACAGTGAGACCCATGCTGTGAGGGGGCATATTTTTGCTTCATGGACTTCTTTGAAATAGTGTTAATCAGGAGACACAAATAGGTTTAAATGACAACAGGGGTACTATCTATGACACTGCTGTATAATTAATCATGCCTCTGAGCACAGTTTAGGCCAGAGAAAACTGCAGAGCTAGGAGGCTGCATAGTGTATTTTTGCCATGATGCCCTTACTCAGCCCAGCAATGTCCTGCAGGCACAAAAGGCTCTGGTCCAGGAATATCAAAACCCTTTCAGACCATAACTAAGAATGACTAAATCATGGCAAATACACAGAGGACAGACTAATATGATAAACTTTACACATTAATCCAGTGGTGGTTCCAGCACATTTGGTGCCCTAGGTGAGTATATGAATATATGACATTGTAAAATAATAATAATAATAATTATAATAATAATAATAATAATAATAATAATAATAATAATAACAATAATAATAAAATGTACAAATTAACTTTCTACTTAAACTAGAGATGCACCGATTTGGAAATTCTGGGCTGATACTCAATTTAGCCAATAGCAGATACCAATATTTTTATATTGATGTTTCTTTTATTCTTTTTTGTTATTGATTCTTTTTTTGTGCTGGGGAAACACAGAAATCTACACTATAAAAAAAATAAATGAACCGTTTTTAAGTCATTCAGTCCTTCATTACACTTTCTTTGAATGAGCACAAATTCAATAACACACATTTATGAAACAACCTTCAACATAACCTTCTTTCACATGAAAAACATCTTCAAAAAACCTTTTTATGATATATGATACATCATAATTCCCAGTCTGATATCTATTTTATAGTGCTGTGAAAACATCAACGCATTTCTCCTTCAAACAGCTGTATTTTTTCAAGTTTCTCACCAAAAGCTACATTTTACAAGATTACACTAAGCACATCATGAGAACATTATAATTTTCCATAACCCAACACTCATTTTTGCTGAACAGAGCTAGTTGAACGCTTGACCTTTGTGAGCTGTTCGCTGCGGCCACCGGAGAGGTAACAATATCTAGCTCTCCTGCTGCTGATTTCAAAACTGACATGATAACATGATAACATGATAATGATACAGTGTGTTTCGTGGTTTCACGTCACTCGCCTACAGTATCTCCCCCAGAAAGCAGGTAAAGTGTAACAAGCTGGGGAGGGGGGCAGGGGGGCAGGGGGGCAGCAGGAATCCAGAAAAAAGGCCTCTCTTTGCTTGCGTGCTTGGGATGCGTGCTGGCGCCCACTCTGTTTGGGATATTCTTTTCCCTCCTCCTGCACCAAGCCTTTGGAATGTCAACTGAAGGAGTCTACCTACACACTAGGACAGATGGCAAACTTTTCAATCTCTCCCAACTGAAAGCAAAAACTAAGGTCAGATCACTCATCATTCGGGAAATGCTGGTTGCTGATGATGCAGTAGTGGCAGCATACTCCCAGAAACACCTGCAGGTCCTCATTAACCAGTTCAGTCACGCATGTCAGAACTTCAACCTAACTGTTGCACACCTGAGCACAAAGAAGACTCTCAGGCGTGCATGAGTTTAAGATCCTTTACTTCTGTAAACACAGAAACACAAGCACATCAGCACGACCACATCGCGACATGCAGGCTGGCTGGGGGGTCCACTGATTAATTAGCGCTAGCTTGCACCTCACTTAAACTAACCAGTCCCGTTCCTGACAAACTGACATTAAACAAAATATGCGCTTGTGCTTTAACACTTAGCTAACACACTGATAACATTTGGCACACTCACACAACTCATATTTCAGTAGGTAACGCTTTTGATGTTGTGATTCTCCATTTACTCCTGTTAGGTGAAGCACGTTTTCATCGGACTTTTACTCAACTTGCAAAACACTGAACAACAACACACATTTGCATTACAGTCTCTTATTATTACACACTCTGTATGCTCACGTGTCACAACATCATATTCAACATATTTCCATACTTTCAGCTCACCTGTAAACACAGAAACACAAGCACATCAGCACGACCACATCGCGACATGCAGGCTGGCTGGGGGGTCCACTGATTAATTAGCGCTAGCTTGCACCTCACTTAAAGGACCCTTAGGCTGCCTCAAAGTGCCTGTGAAGAGCTTTACTCATTTTATACACATTCTAACCCACTGCAAATATTAGCTGATCTTATGCACAAAAATAAGATTACAAATAAATACAAATAATGACAGCCAAATAATGAGAAAATAGTACACACGTAATACAAACTAAGAATGGGGGGTGTCCGCTTATATTGCCCACATTACTATGAGTCCCACATAACCATTAGCTTGAAGAAAACCAAGACCATGGGACAGGGGACTGAAACCCCCCCTTCCATCACCATTAACACTTACACACTGGAAGCTGTGAGCAGCTTTGTCTACCTTGGGTCTACCATTACCAACAACCTGTCACTTGACGCAGAAGTCAGCAGCCGGATCGGAAAAGCAGCCTCTACTTTTGGGAAAATTACATCTAGAGTATGGGACAATAACAAACTCTCCATGCAAAGATACAGGTGTACAGTGCCTGTGTCAGTAGCACACTCCTGTATGGCACCAAAGCGTCTATGGCAGCAGGCACTTCGCACCGGACTGCAGACCCATGAAACAACCTTGTTTCAACAATGAGAAACAAAAAGAAAGTTGAGAAAGCAGCAAGTCACCATCACGTCCTCAACATGACAGAATCCGGCCTACACTTGTGACATCTGTGGCCGGGTCTGCCACTCCTGGATTGGCCTTCACAGCCACAGAAGACGCTGTGTCCAGACCTAACTCCCAGGCACAAGAAATCTATGATCTTACAAGACTGCGATGCCGATGACTGTTGTAGCCTTATGTAATATTTCAAAATAATAGTAGTAATAGTGTAAATAAAAAATAGTAAAAGATAAACATTTTGATTGTTTTTTTCCTCATTTGTGGTGCCCCCTATGGATGATGGCACCCTTAGCATTCGCCTATTGGCGAATAATGCCTATTGCCATTGGCGACCCTCTTCTCCAGCACCCTGGAGTAGACCTTACCGGGTAGGCTGAGGAGTGTGATCCCCCTGTAGTTGGAACACACCCTCTGGTCCCCTTTCTTGAAAATGGGGACCACCACCCCGGTCTGCCACTCCAGAGGCACTGCCCCCATGTCCACGCAATGTTGCAGAGGCATGTCAGCCAGGACAGCCCTACAACATCCAGAGCCTTGAGATATCCAGGACGAATCTCATCCACCCCCGGGGCTCCGCCGCCTCGGAGTTGTTTCACTACCTCAGCAACTTCTGCCCCAGAAATTGGACGACCCGCCCCCGAGACCCCCGTCTCTGTTTCCTCACTGGAGTATGTGTTGGTAGGATTGAGGAGCTCCTCAAAGTATTCCTTCCACCGCCCCACAATGTCCCCAGTTGACGTCAGCAGCTCCCCGCCCCCACTGTAAACAGTGTGAGCAAGTTGCCGCCTTCCCCCCCTGAGGCGCCGGACGGTTTGCCAGAACCTCTTTGAAGCCGATCGATAGTCTTCCTCCATGGCCTCACCGAACTCCTCCCACGCCCGAGTTTTTGCCTCCACGACTGCTGCCGCTGCGCTCCGCTTGGCCCGCTAGTACCCGTCAGCTGCTCCTTCTTCAGCCTGATGGCTCCCCTCACCTCTGGTGTCCACCAGTGGGTTCGGGGATTACCGCCGTGACTGGCCCCAGCGGCCTTGCGGCCACAGCTCGCAACCGCCGCCTCGACAATGGCAAAGCGGAACAAGGCCCATTCGGACTCAATGTCCCCCTCTGCCCTCGGGACGCGGTCGAAGCTCTCCTGGAGGTGGGAGTCGAAGATCATCTGGACAGGTTCTTCCGCCAGGCGTTCCCAGCAGACCCTCACTGTTCGTTTGGGCCTGCCAGGTCTGCGCGGCATCTTCCCACACCATCTGACCCAACTCACCACCAGGTGGTGATCAGTTGACAGCTCTGCTCCTCTCTTCACCCGAGTGTCCAGAACATATGGCCGCAGGTCAAATGATACGACTACAAAGTCGATCATTGACCTGCGTCCTAGGCTGTCCTGGTGCCACGTGCCAACCTCTCTCAAGGACTAGGGTTCCAGAGCCGGAACTATGTGTCGAGGTGAGGCTGACTATATCTAGACAGTAGCACTCAACCTCTTCCACAAGCTCCGGCTCCTTCCCCGCCAGAGAGGTGACATTCCATGTCCCAAGAGCCAACTTCTGTAACCGAGGATCGGACCGCCAAGGCCCCTGCCTTGGTCTGCTGCCCAATCCACATTGCATCAAACCCTTCTGGATCTCTCTGCGGGTGGTGGGCCTGCAGGGGGACGAGCCCATGTAGCCGGTTTGGACTTTTACAGTCTCATGGCCAAAATACATGGGACACAGGTGTGGCGTGACATATGAGCCACGCAATATACCTACAGCAGAGCATGACCATTATAATCAACTGAAGCTACTACACTGACCGTGGAAGCTGCACTTGCCCACATGGGCACCGCACTGCTCAGCGTTATTTTTACGTGGCTAGTCTATTTATTTTTCTCTGGCAGCTCTGTGGCCCTCCAACAGGTAAAAACTACATAGAACTATTTGATGGTGAAGTGATGACGTGTCGACCCAAAACACAGAGACTGTGTCAGTAAAATTTTAGTTTCCTAGGGTTTGTGGTGCACCCATGAGGCTACAAATCTGGGAGTGACCTTTGATTCGGACATTAATTTCTCAAAACATTTTGCAGCATTACCAAATCAGTAATCGTATTGCATAGAAAAAATGTTCGGCTGGCTTTGTCGCTTCTGGTATAATGTTACTGAAGGCACAGACAAAACGAAAGAAACTTCAGGACAGACAAAACAATCCTAGACGTGTCGAGCAAAACTTTAAAAAAGTTTAAAATCATTTTGATACTTACGATCGTAAGAAAAGAAAGGGTTTCGCAGGAACCGGGTTTAAGAGCGTAACGGGTTCAGGCAGAAAGAGTATAACTAGAAGGAGGGACGGCAAAAGAAAGAAGAAGAAAAAGTAAAAAGTAAAGAAAACAAGAAACAGGAAAGAAAGAAAGAGTAAAGAAAGTAACAGGAAGGAAAAGGAAGTGCGGAGATGCACCGAGCTCAATAGTTTAATCTGACCAGCTTGAGTGGGCGTGTTTGAGGCAAAGCGGGTCTTTTAGTTTAGACATTACTTTATTTCGGAGGAAACTTAATGAGCTTTATTTTGCGAGATTATATACTTTAAGATGTTACACGCGGTAGACACATACTCTTCCCATTATGGTCAAAATAGGCTCTAAACGTCAAATTAGATTTAATACGATCATTATACCACATATATTAGCAGAACACAACTGTAAATGTTTCATGCACAAACACTACAAACTAGTCTGCAGTTGCATCAACATACTAAACGAGAAAGCACATATTAATGAAGAAAAGTTGATTAATCAATCCCACTATTTTAACTCAAAATATAATATGGGATTCCTTACGGGAACTTTTTTTAACTATCGTCACAAGATGGCAGTATGACTCCATGTTAAATGAGGGATTAAACATGAAATTATAACTCACTACTACTATGACCTACAAGAGTGGAAGAAAAAAAAATCATTCAACTAACAAACAAGGATTATGCACAGTTATAATGTTAGAACATGGATATTTGTATATGAAACCGGGGCACTATATCCCCAGAATACAAGAGGTTGACAGCGCCACTCTTGGAATTTCGCCCAGAGAATAAATCAAGCAAGACACAAGTTCTTTGGAAAGAAAAGGAGCAGAGACGTGAATTTCTAGTTTTAAAATAGAATCACTTGTATTTAAATCACAAGTAACTATCTTCTGGGAGAAAGAAGCTGAATTCGAGGCTCAAGGTTAAAAATTGGATTCTTTATTACAAAATAGACTCTAAAACACACTGAAAAGTTAATATTCTAAGCTGAGCTCATTACCAGTACAGGGGGAGGGGTGCCAGGGAAACCCACAGGAGGATGGGAGTGAAGGGAAAGAAAATCACCACCAGGAGTATGGAGAAAGGGGGTTTACACATGCACTACAAGACAAAGGGACACACGGGTTAATACACACAGTAAACGCATGCAATAAAGAAATGTCCCACTCTCCATGTAGAGGACACACACACACACACACACACACACACACACACACACACACACGTTAGGCCCGGACAGTTGGAAACCTCCACCCAGTGACCAACCACCTACAGGGAACAACCCAACCGTCCTGCAACTGGCAGAAGAGACCCAGCAATATCACAAGCCCCCAATTATGTCGACTACACACCCACGTCAATTTACAAAATAAAGATTTACAAAACAGAGTAAAATAGCTCCTTCACCTGTTACGGGCCTCCACATAACCCAACAACAATGTGACAATGTAACAGTGAGACAGGATAGAGCTAACTGAATTGGCCTTACAGACAGAAAATAATGCAAATCAACTCCCACAGATGAATGGAAGCAAAAAACAAGGAAACCAAAAAGGTATGAAAACTAAATTAGCTACAGGACAAAAACAGCAGTGGCAACAGAGCTCCGCCTTTGCTTAAGTGCAACAGAACTAGCGCATATGGGAAGCCAACATCATACTCCTTGTTCCGACAATAGACTTGGGCAGCAGGTTACAGTGACCAAACAATTGTGTTACAGCACACACATATAGTTTTACTTTTGTAACCCAGGTGAAAACCAGGTTAACTAAGTTAAAAGTGTAATGATTGTGATTATGAATCTTTTCATTTACACAAAAGAAATGCACAAAGTGACATGTAAATGTAGATAAATATATGTCAGGTGTACTGAAGACATGTATACGGACAACTTGAATCTAAAAAGAAAGTTATTTCATCATTTTGTTAAAAGGAGTCATATGTGTTGAATGTGTAAAATCTGAGGTGTACTTGAAGGCTATGGAGCTTTATCCTTATCTTTATTCAAGAGAGTGGTCTATCAGTTTGAGAGCATTATTTATTGATTTCACGTTCAAAAATCCTGCCCTCACACTCAGATCGCCTCTGCTTGCACTTGGATCTACTCTGTTTCTGCTCAAACTGTGTGCTCGCACTCAGATACCATTTGCTCGCACAGCTTTCCTGCTCAAGCTTTGGCTTTTCTCCTCACGCTCAAACTGTTTCTGTATGCTTGTGGAATTTCTGCTCTCAGATTTCTGCCCTGCGCTTGGATTTTTTTGTGTAACAATCCTGTCAAAATCCCCCAATCAATAGAATGCCAGATTTACTGCTGACCAATGAAATGATCCCTGCCTCCTTGTGGACGCGCTTGCCTTAGTTTTACAGCGTCCCAGCTTACTCTTTAACTGGGTTCATCCACTCCCACCCTCTTCCCCTGTCGGGAGTTATTTTTCAACAGTCACCGGCTCACCATTATATATATATATATATATATATATATATATATAATTAAGCAATATCTCACGAGAGGGAGTGATACTGTATATCGTCACGGCTGTGATTCGGTCAAGGGCACTGTGGCACGAGGCCGCAGGCCGAGTGTCAAAGACAATTACAGCCATGTGAGGATATACAGTACAACGTCACAACCTCTCGTGATATTGCTTTTATACAATAGTTCAGCAACAGCTTAAACAGCAATGCTGAGTAAGGAAATGTTAACAAAAAGTGATGAAATAAATGATTTAAGTATGTTATGTAGCTCCGTGGAAAAAAAACAGTTCCCCCAGTCTGTTGCCAGGCAACGCAGCACATACACCAGGAACTCACAAGCTACTTTGTATTTACATTGATCTGCATCTGTGTAACTTCGTCCAGTTCGGCTGATGAAACGTTGGCAAACCTGGATGTTGGCACAGCCGGATTCAAACACACCTGGAGGTCTGCACAGAAGAGTCCTGGCTTTCCTTTTCCTCATCCTCTCGTGTTGACCACTCATAATTTAATTCAAATGTAATTTTGGGGAAAATATCCATGTCCATGTGTTGTTGGTGTAACGCTAGTGTCAGTTTGCGTCAATGTAGCCAGTGTGACAGTTGGTTAATTAACGGTTGTATTCATATTTATAACACCTGTGAGCGGAGTGATTTTACTGTTACAAGTCCCAGTGATCTTGTACTCTATCACTGTTACAAGTCCCAGTGATGTTGTACTCTATATCAGCACTCACCCCAGATAGCACACCTGGCCGATGTCGGCCCGATGAATCAAGTTTAGATCATTAACACATAGCAGGGAGAACGTTTGCTCATTGCCAAGACGTTGCTGAGTCGTCAGCCTTTAATCGAAAATGACCACCACGCGACGTTCAAACGTATTCATATGCTTCGTTATCTATGACCATTATTCATTTAGGTCGGACTTTTCAAACGACAAATAGGCTATTTCACCATTCAATGTGAGAAATCAATGCTAACATTCAAAACTAGCTTGACTGTTACCATATTTCGTGTGTAAGTGTGCACAATGAAGAGACAAAAGTCAATTTGACAAACTTTATTTTCAGATTTCCACAAACAATATCTGATGGCCAGTCCACTTCTCCTGGCAGCCTGCAAGACACAGAAAAGATGATGAGCACATACCTTCAAGAAACAAATCCCAACTTCACCACTGTATTTTTTTTTTTTTTTTGTTAGCATTTCAGCTGTATTTTAGCCAGATTGAATGAATGCTTTGGGTCCGTCACTCTCCTTAATTTATTGTTGGAACGGTTAAATAATGAGATCCGGCGTTAACTCCATTAACTGTTAACAGCAGCTCAACAATCAGTCCTTCATCTCGGAAACAGTGGTTTCAAAACTGCGCTATTACCTGTAGCCACCAGGGCGGTTTGCTTTGCAGAGGAGGAGGAGACCTCGACTGATAAATTGCCCATAAAATCACATTAACAACATACCGAGGGCATCCTTAAACTTCACTATTTGACCTCCGTGGTCCTCTCCGTTCCTCTCACCCACAATTGAGCACCCGTTCTAGGATACACAGTGTCGGCCCGCCCGGCCTGACCTCTGCGCTCCTCTCTGCTCCTCTGCCGCACTTGAGCATCCTTCCAGGCCGCGGAGGTCAGGCCGGGGGGCCGCGGAGGTCAGGCCCGGGCGGGACCATAGGTGAGTGGATCCCAAGTCTTGAGCCCTGCCCGGGACCATGGGTGGCACTTCCACTTTAACCCAAAATGAGTGCTCACGATAACCAGATGAGCAGATAACGTCAGCTAGGGAAAATAAAATGAAAACACCATAGTTGTAGCCTGTTAGCTAATATGAGCTAAACTAGCTAACAGCTAACGAAAGATAACAGCTGGTGGGGACCTGTGCTATATACACCCAGTCGTGCCTCACCACTCACCAGGAACCTCTCACAGAATAAACAACAAAGCTATTTTCTGCCAATTTATTCCAGTTAGCTTACCTGAAACCAACTGCGATGAGATGCTGTGTCCTGCGAGCTCAGTTCCAAACAAACACTGCGGAGATGAAATTCTGCCTTCTGTGGCGACTTCCGTATGTGGGCGGGTATATTCTACGGCACTGGGCCGACCCAAAGCCGACGCAACAGAGATGTTTGATGAGCTGGGACAGAAGAGTATTAAATTTAAAGATATCATATATATATGGCGCACGTGTGTAAATGAACAGTCCCTTTATTCCAAAAGTGGTAAAGAAAGCAAGAGAAGAACATTTAATTTACAGGGCTTTCCCTGGAGGGTGTGAGTGGATGAACCCGGTTAAAGAGTACCCGCCCGGCCGGGACGCTGTAAAACTAAGGCGAGCGCGCCCACAAGGAGGCAGGGATCATTTCATTGGTCAACAGTAAATCTGGCATTCTATTGGTTGGGGGATATTGACAGGGTTGTTACACAAAAAAATCCAAGCACAGGGCAGAAATCTGAGAGCAGAAATTCCACAAGCGCACAGAAACAGTTTGAGTGCGAGGAGAAAAGCCGAAGCTCGAGCAGGAAATCTGTGCGAGGAAATGGTATCTGAGTGTGTGCAACATGATATCTGAGTGCAAGCAACATGGTATCTGAGTGTGTGCACACAGTTTGAGCAGAAACAGAGTAGATCCAAGTGCAAGCAGAGGCGATTTGAGTGCGAGGGCAGGGTTGTTGAATGTGAAATCAATAAATAATGCTCTCAAACTGATAGACCACTCTCTTGAATAAAGATAGGGATAAAGCTCCATAGAAGGCAGCTTGTCAACCAGGTATCATACGAACAGTCAACAGCCAATCAGATGCCAAATTCAGTCTATTGTGGGAAGTGACCTTGCGCGCAGTAGTTTTCTCTTTCTTTTCTGCCTCGGAGATCGCAGCGAGAAGCCATGCACGCAGCGACCAGAAGCACCCAGATATTGAAGATATTTCTCATAATTAAACTACCCAAGTTAGTTAGTTATACAGCCTCGTACCGTGTTTAATCCGACCCAGGAGGAGTCTGACGCTGATTTGAGGCTGCATACAACGTTAATCACGTTCCTTCACCGTTTAGCGGCTTGCTAATTGCACACTGCTAGCTCTGTGCTACATGTTGCTAGTGGCTAATATTAGGCATACGCCCTCTCATCTAACAGAGTGCCTGAACCTTGACGTCGCTCGGTAAGGTAGGGGAGCACACGAGAAATCAGTGAGATATCTTTTGGCTTTTGACATGTTAGTTGCTGCTGCTGTTCACTAATGCTGTGGGAAAAATGTTATGTTTAATCTCCATTACTCGGTTAAGTATTGAGTGTTTATTTGAGTCATGAAAGCACCTTGATATGTGTATTAGCACACTAAAATGCACATTTCTTATTTGTTTCAGCCACATAGCTATTTTGTGCTGAGAAAGTCAATGTAAAATGGTATATTTTACTCAGACAAAACAAACAGGAATTTATTCATTCTTACTCTATATGTTTCTACATTAAGAAATAATTTGTCAAGCAGTATTTTTGTACTGATGAAAGTGCATTATAAGATTTAAGTTACTGTTATTGTTAGATGTAGCCTATTTGCCAGATTTATGGTGTTTACACAACTAATGACACTGGTTCTGAGAAATACAGAAAATACTTAACATTTTTTCTAAAAGTGGTGAAATTTATTGGTTTAATGTTTAATATATGAGATGTTATTTTCTATTGACACTAATTAAGCTAAAGCAGTTTAATACTAATTTCATGTTTATTTGTACTGTCAAAATGTGATGAACATATATTTTGTTAGGATAAAACAATTCTACTGTAATTTCATTTGAGAATTTTGAAGTTGAATTGCTGGGTTTCAGTCAGACAGTCCGTATTGTACAGATTTAGATCCAGTTTCAAGACAAAGGTACAAGCAATTAATTAACAAATATGTTGGACGTGACCCGTATCTCATGAAGATGAGTGAGTTTTCGACAGAACTTAAACAAACTTAAACTTAGACAATCGAGGCTGTTGATATCACAAACTATCTGATCCCTCAGACATCATAATACACCAGACAGCAGATGAAAGCCTATAAAAGTCTGGAGGCATATAACTTTTTTGTCAGCGGGTGGGTCCACAACCTCGGTACCAAACGGCTCCACGATGATTATCGTTTGGTCTTCGCCAGGGTGAGTGTTTGTTATTATATTGTTTTATGTGTTAAGATGCAGCTAGTAGTAGCGGCTATAATGTCAACAAACATGCTACACATCTTAACGACGATGGTAGCCTGACAGTCGTTTATGTTTCATGGTAAACCACTCTCAGAGATCAAGCGAAACACCTCTGAAGACCTGGATTATTGCGAAGAAGGATGGAGAAGTCATTGCAGCTCATTGCAATTGCATGGCAGGGTAAGTAATTTATGTAGGCTAGGATGTTTACCACGAGATCACACACACACGCACGCACGCACACACACACACACACACACACACACACGTACTGTTAGCATACTACCAGTGTACTTCAGAACCAGCGGGGAGAGAGCTTTAAGGGATAAACATGTTAATTAATGAAAAGTGCTACTCCATATTAGTATTAGTAGGCTATATTGCACATCATCAAAATGTGCTGGTATAGACTGCATGTTGCCCCTGGTGTAGATTGCATTTGAGGTTTAAAAAAATGTCATATTGTATTTTATTCACAGACTATCAGAATCGTGTTCTCATGTAGGGGCAGGGGCAGGGGGGGTGAGAGTGAGAGACATCCCTCAGTTGGGACCCATGGTACAATACCAGTGAAAGTATCATGGTTCTGAGTAGTATCAGGATACCACAGCGAAAATGAGGCAGATGTACCTTTTGTCATTTCTAAAAAGATACATCACTTTTCTATAATACATCAATGATATTTCAATGGAATGAATTACTTATTGACTTATTCATACTTCAAAAACAGCATCAATAAGTGATTAACATGGGGGGGGTCAAAATAAAATAAATAAATGAAATAAAAATCAACCAGCCACCCTCCTCCCCTGACAAGTCCCTTCATAAGTAACGAACAGTCCCTAAAGTTTCTCCTCTGATACGCCACATACTGTGTGCCGCAGTGGCTCAGCTGTTCAGGTACTTTTGGGCAGTCATGACAACAAGTTATTCACCTGGAGCCGGACTTCTTCGCCGGTAAGCCGTTATCATGCGCCGCCGTATTTGACAGGAATACGTATTCCTGTCCGTGTCTGTGACCCCCGTTCAACCCACAACCGGCGGGATTCGCCGTTACTGTTGATCACCACACTGCCGACATTTTACTCTGTCCGTCAATGCATGCTGTTTGATTGCTTAATCAAAACACGCTTGCTTTTCACTTATTCCACCGAATACCGAATGTGTGTTTTTTTGCAGTATTCAGCCGAATATATTCGGTGCATTCCTAAGGAGCCTTCCCCCACTCCCCACTTCCCTCACCGCTGCTCTCCTCACTATACTGGCTGCTGCGCTGTGCAAGTGCACAGATGTCTCAGAGTGGTGGTGCATTTGCAAAAATGTTTTGAAGGAGCAGCAGCGGCAGCAATAATTTAGCAGCAGCGACACTACGCATCCTTCTCACTGTGATTTTAGTGCCCACACTCTCACCAAGATGAGGCCAATCTGCGCTTGTGTGCTGGAGGAAAGGGCTTCTGCCTCATCAATGATGGGGATAATGTCACCCTGGATCGGAGTCATGACTACCAAGTTCAGGCACAGCTTCACATTGTAGATGCTGAGTACTGTGACTTTGTTTTGTGGAACCACCATGACATTTTTGTCGAAAAGATTTTGCCTGATCTTGAATTTTGGGATGATGTGATTCCTAAAGCTGATTGCTTTTTTGGAAACAGTATACTTCCAGAAATACTGGGACAGCAAGTTACAAACTTACATGTGTAATGTGATGAAAGGATATGAACTTAGGTCCAGGCACTCTTGAAAGTGGGCTGTGTGATAAACTATCAATACTGTTGTATGAGACAAGATGACATTTTGAATATTGTTATGATCTGAGTGTGGTCTTTGTGAGTTCTGGCTGTTGTGTAATGTACCTTGACATACTAGTCATTATATTCACATTACTTATCAGAATAGGTTCATATCTTGTGAGAGCACCAATTGTCATCAAGTTGTATATTGAGTAGCACTACACAATTTGGAAGATGTTTACTGAAAAGATCAAATGCCATTGAGAAGACGATAATACATGATGGTTTATTTACAAGATTCGATTTTTCAACAGTTATAATAACTACAAGAACGTGGTGTGCAATAATAAATTGGAATCCATTTCATTATATATAATACATATCGCCAGTACAATTGGATTAGTGGAGAAAAATATTAACATATTTACAGACTGATGTGTGTCAGGGCTCAGGTACTACTACTACTCCACCCTGTCCTCATACTTATCATCATCATCAGAGCCAAGCAGCAGGGATCAGGTACTGGACACTACTACTACACTCCTCAGCCAAGCAGGTGTTCCATACCAACATGTGTGAGGGCTCAGGTACTGGACTGATTGACTATCCCTACCACTCTCTATTGTGATCTGCTTATCACTGACTCTCCCTCCCAAGGCACAAGATATGTAAGTAACATAGCCTTGGGGTGCAACACCAATCAGAAATTTTACAGTATGATAATGTTTGTAGTTGGATAGTTGGACCGTTTGTGCTTGGGCTAGTAAATTAGAGGGCCTCTCAATAAAAACTTCGAAACAGTCAACTATCACAGCAACTCTATGTCCAAATGCCTGTCTGAATGCCATTGGCATTGTATCTTGAAGTACATGTCACTCTGGCCACTCAATTTGAAATTCTAACCTTTCATGAAGTATGTCAATTACTTTATGCCAAACTCTAGAAGCAGTGGGCAGAGAAATCTTGAACCTGAAAGCTAAATCTTTCAGCAGGAGATTTAGTCTCAGCCTCATCAAAACTAAAATGAACTGTTCAAATTTAGACAGCACAGACATAGGGCCACAGGTGATGTACGGCTTGCACAGCTCAAATATCTGAATTAAAACTCAGTTCAGGAGCCCTGTGTAGAACTTTGTCTTGTCTTTGTTTTTTTTTTCAAAGGACTCCTGGTTGAACTGTGTGTCCAGTGCCTTGGTCCGAAGATCTCCCAGCTCTGTTGTGTTCTGTCTCAGAACATCCTCCGTCTTCTCGATGTCATCCATCGTTAGCTCAGTCTGGCATCCAGCATCTGCATAGCCTGCAATATAGCAGTGGGGAGCATAATTAGTTAATTCATGAATATGAATTATGTTAATTGTTGTGAAGTTATCTTTTTGACAACCTTTTTACAAACATGCAAGTTCTCTGGTCCAATTATACAGGGTGTCCACAAAGTGTCTTTACAATTTAAAAAATGTATTACAAAAGCAGTTGAGATATGTTAATCAGATTTGATTTGATCGTTCTCTCTCATCCATCCGTACTGCTGCAATTGTACGCTTACAAAGTGCAACTCTGACAGGCACTCGAGCCAAATTATATGTAGAGGTGTATTAAATGAGACAAAAAAACTTCAATATCTACTCCTCATTTTGTAATAATTTCCACAAATGTGTCTATTCATTTGCTTTTGTAATGCATTTGTTAAATTGTAAAGACAATTAATGACACCATCTATTAGAGGTTCTTATTTTTATACACTATCTAACCCTCCTAACCCATAGGTGCACCCCTGACAGACATGCCACATACTAACCCTTAGTGTTAACATGTGGCCTGTCTGTCAGGGATGGACCTATGGGGGAGGAAGGCTATTAGGGTCTATTTTGAAAACCTAATGAGGTTTGCATAGGTTTTCTGACAATCACATTTGTAATATTTAATAATAATGCTGGTTACACATCTTAGTACACTAAGTATCTTAGTACAATAATTTACCTTGATCATTTAATGTCCCATTCCCACTGATGCCCTCTGATTGTGGATTGTCAGCTGGCTGCATCGGTTCGGAGTTCTCGGCTGTCTGCTTCAGATCCGGGCTCATACCCGGGCACTCAGCTGTCTGTTGGAGATCCAACATAGCCTCTGCACATTCCAGCCGTCTTTGTTGGTCTTCCTTGAGCTTCATCCTCTGCTCTTGTTGAAGAGATGCCTTTGATTTGGGCTTAGTTTTTTGGTAACCAAGGTTGACCGTCGGAGCCCAGTCTACCGACTCAACGTCACCCAGCCTAAAAAGTCCCAGTGAAGTCCATATTAGACTACCGGTAACTTAATAATCATTACTAAGTAAATGAGCATTTAGCAACAACCTAATGCTATATAAACACAGCCACAAAAACAAGTTAGCTAGCTAACCTACCTCTGACGAAGTGGTCACTGCAGACACGGGCATTAGCAGACTCTGCTCCTCCCGACCACAGACGTAGGTTTAAAATCCACTTTTTGCGGCGTTGTTCTGTGAGCTTTCTACATTTCTCACCTTTGTGAACGACAATCTTTGGTACTCTATAAAACCCCTTTTTCTTTTCTCGGTTAGAACGATTGGAGCAACCGTAAACAACACAAAACATGAGCATTTTTTCAGATGGCAGATCCTCAGTAATGAAGCTACTTCACTTCCTGCCCTCCATCTGAATTTTGTGCTCTCCCGATGCAGCAATGTGACGTCACGTGAAAGCAACCTATTACTAGAGTCATTTTCATAAAAGTAATTGCATTCAGCAGCACTTAAATTATATTATAATCTGGTATAATGTTGTACAACAAAGGAGAGAAACAAGAGAAATACAGCAGAGAGATCAGTCATAGAATAAATCAGAACAGACTATAAGCCTGTGTTTTTAAATGCAGGTCAGGGCCCGTATTCACAAAGATTCTCAGAGAGCTCCTAACTTAGCCTAAAAATTCCTAGCAAGGAATCTTAGCTTAAGAGTGATTCAGGAAGTTTCTGAGAGCAACTCTGAGCAAGGAGGGGACAGAAACTTTTATCTTAGTGAGGAGGTGTAGTTGACCCCGTTGACGCAGTCTTCTAAAAGCTGTGATTGGTTGTTACAAAAAGGAAAAAAGAAAGAAAAATGACATCACTAAGAGCTACTTTTAGTCTTAGGATTCTTTGTGAATACGGGCCCAGGTCTTTAAATTGAGTGAGAAGATCCGTGAAGACGGTTCAGAAGATTCCAGGAGATGGCGAGCCACCCTGCTTGATACCAGCGTCTACATTTCCCCTGAAATAGCAGATGAACTATCTGCTTTGTGGTAGGATTGTGCCAGTCACCTGGATTGGTACTGACACGAATTCATATTAGAAAGAGTGCACTCCAACAATACTTAAGATCCTGTGGATGCTTGACTTTTTTAACTCACAGATCAAAATCCAATTGATCTGAACTGACTTTGACATTGAACAGACACTAACTTTATAGCGCTTCCAAAGTTAAAAAAAAACAAACAAAAAAAAAAACATAAAGATACTTTGTATTTTCTTTAAAGGGGCCCAGTTTGTTATTTTTCATAAAAATGTATTGTTGTATTTCATATTGTATAGTTGTCTAAATTGCACAGTAAAGTTGCAGTCAACTGCTATATCTTGTGTTGTGGTAATTATTACACTCTAACCTTGCTGCACCTTGTGTAGTAACAGGGACGCTTGGGGATATAAACTTTTCTCTGTGACAACGGCAGACAAATGTGGACCACCGTCCGGTCTCTGTAGGCAGCCCAGGCTCCACAAATGGCAACAAAAACATTTGGGTCCAGGCTGCACCAACCAGCCAGCGCGAGACCAGTGAAAGCAAGCACACACACATGAACGCGGTGCCCATGTGTCATGGTCTTGCGCAAGCGCGCTCATGTGATCCCCAGAGAGGCAGTTTCGTTGATGAAAACAACATTTTGCAGATTAAGAAGAATTGGGGCTTTATTTTTCTGCTTCTTAACAGTGAGATGGATAAATCAGAGTTTACACTGAACCTGGGTAAAAATCCTAGTTGTCTCAGATTAGTTATTTGTGGTGTCAAAGTTTTTGAGAGCATAAATAGAGAGATGTTGAGCTTTTCAAATGATGATCAGTGTGTGTGTCATAGAATGCAGAATGTTGCTTTGTTGCAGTGTGATTTATGGTAAATGTCATTTATGCAACTTGCTGTTTTAAGGTATTGTAAATTTTGTATAATTTTTATTGGTGTGTTATTTTGAATAACGTGCTGTGCGCTATGAAAGCGATGGACAATGGCCCCAAACAACTCAGAGAGTCTTTATCTGATGACATAGTTTCTCTAGATGGCATGGCTCTGGCCTCTACCACTACCGTAAGAAACCTCGGAGTAACATTTGATCAAAATTTGTCTTTTAATTCTCATTTAAAACAAACCTCATGGACTGCATTTTTTCATCTGCGTAATATTGTGAAAATTAGGCCTATCCTGACCCAAAAAGATGCAGAAAAATTGGTCCACACTTTTGTTACCTCAAGGCTGGATTACTGTAACTCTCTGTTATCAGGTAGCTCTAGTAAGTCCTTAAAAACTCTCCAGCTAATTCAGAATGCAGCAGCACGTGTACTAACAGGAACTAAGAAACGAGATCATATTTCTCCTGTTTTAGCTTCTCTCCACTGGCTCCCTGTAAAATCCAGAATTGAATTTAAAATCCTACTGTTAACTTATAAAGCTCTAAATGATCAAGCTCCGTCATATCTTAGAGAGCTCACAGTGCCATATTATCCCACCAGAACACTGCGCTCTGAGAACGCAGAGTTACTCGTGGTCCCTAAAGTCTCCAAAAGTAGATCAGGAGCCAGAGCCTTCAGCTATCAGGCTCCTCTCCTGTGGAATCATCTTCCTGTTACGGTCCAGGAGGCAGACACCATCTCCATATTTAAGACTAGACTTAAGACTTTCCTCTTTGATAAAGCTTATAGTTTGAGCTGGCTCAGGCTCGCCCTGTACCAGCCCCTAGTTAGGCTGACTTAGGCCTAGTCTGCCAGAGGACCCCCCTATAATACACCATTCTGGATGTCACTAACTCAGCTTTTTCTCCGGAGTCTTTGTGCTCCACTGTCTCTCAGATTAACTCATATCGCAGCGGTGCCTGGATAGTGTGATGTGTGTGGTTGTGCTGCTGCCGTGGTCCCGCCAGATGCCTCCTGCTGCTGCTGCCATCATTAGTCATTAGTCATACTTCTACTGTTATTATAAACATATGATTGTCACACATGTATCCTGCCAGATATTAATATATACTTTCAACATATTGTATCACAGTAGCCAGAACTATAACTATAATATTATTACTGTCATTAATGTTGTTGTAAGCTACTGTCATTACCGTCTGTCCTGCATCTCTCTCTCTCTCTCTGTCTCTCTTTCTGTCTCATTGTGTCATACGGATTACTGTTCATTTATTATGCTGATCTGTTCTGTACGACATCTATTGCACGTCTGTCCGTCCTGGAAGAGGGATCCCTCCTCAGTTGCTCTTCCTGAGGTTTCTACCGTTTTTTTCCACCGTTAAAGGGTTTTTTTTGGGGGGAGTTTTTCCTTATCCGCTGTGAGGGTCCAAAGGTCAGAGGGATGTTGTATGCTGTAAAGCCCTGTGAGGCAAATTGTGATTTGTGATATTGGGCTTTATAAATAAAATTGATTGATTGATTGATTGATTGATTGATTGATGGACTGTACTGTTTGCTGTGTCACTGTTGACTTGTGTGTTTACCTGTCTTTCACGAACTGTCTTACAAATGTCAAGAAAGGCAGATCTAGCTGATTGGCACACCTGCTGAGCCTCCCACTCCTAATAAGGAAAATGCCAAGTCTCTTGGTCAGGTTCACACCAGGAGGCTGTGTTGGCTTGTGCTGGCTTGCTGCTGAAAGGTGCTCAATCCCTTCTCATCTGGCTGGATCTATGCCTCTCCCCTTGTATTGGTGAAGCTGATCCTGAGACTCTGCTGTGTCAACGCTCGCTATTCATCAAGTTAAGGAAAGTAGTATTTTGCTCCTCATTGGCTGTGCGTGTGTTAACTCCCCCACAATATTGCTGAGTGTGTCTGAGTCCTGCTTTTTGTGCCGAGGGCGTTGGATCCAGAGGGTGACTGTGGAGCAGCAGTAGCATGTTTTATTGATGGGCATGCATGACAGTGTGTAAAGGAAAGTGATCACCCAGTATTGCCAGTGCTTATTTGAATTTGCCGGCTATGAGGCAGGCTGGGCACTGATCTTGCTCTTCTCCTCTGACAGCCAATAATGGAAAGCTGCAGTACTGTAGGCTGCAGTTTCAGGACCGCAGTTTCAGGACTGTTCAGTTTTCGTCACAGTGCCCCCTATGGTTAGAAGGACTAGAGAGGATGAGATGACTAATTACATTTACTTGCGTTACTTTAATTGAGTCGTTTTTTTGTGTGCAATTTGTAATTTTTTTCAGTAGTTTTTGAAATCTGTAATTTTACTTTTACTTAAGTAAATTTTGACTGAAGTATTGTACTAAGCTACATTGGAGATCACATCTGTTACTGAGTAAAAAAAGTTTCCAATTGAATGGAAACCAAAAGGGGTGGGAGTGCTTCTCTTTGCTTCGCTCTTGTGTGCTCACCTGTGTGTGTGTGTGTGTGTGTGTGTGTGTGTGTGTGTGTGTGTCTGTGCGTGCGTGCGTGTATGTGTGTGCATCGGGACTGAACTCTGCTGTGTGCGATACAGAGAGCAGAGGAGGATTGTAAAGGTGCAACCAGAAATTACATGCCGTCGTGTAAACAATATAAGTCATCACATCAAGTGAAACATTTCACCGTATGACACGATAAATAGTATATTGTTATGTTATTATATGACGCGTCCGTCGCGCAAAATAATAGAACTTTAGTTCATGAAGACCTAGGACGGAGCCCTCTCCTCCCCTCTTATATGCTTTGCTCACAAGTGTGTGAATTGACCTGGATATGAAGCGTTCCTGGTGCCAAATAATATAACGATAGCTTCTAAAGAGCTAAGACAAAAAAAAAGAAAAAAAGAAAAAGAAATCAGCAGTGGCGGTCATATTTCAGCAGCTGAGCACCACCGCTGCTAGTTGCATATAGGGGAAACACTGTTGCTCAATGGATTTGTTCTGTTTTGGAATACACAGTATTCTTCCAAATTAGTGTTAGTGTATTTTAATATTCAGAATTTCACTTCGACAAGCTCTCTCTTCTTGACCATACACCTGTTTTCATCCTTGAGAATAATGCCCAACAACATTGCTCAAAAAGTTGCTCTGTGTATCATCAGTCTAACAGTTGTGTTGGTGAGTCAAAATGAATGAGGGCTGCACAATATTAGACAAAACTGACAATGCGATGACAATTTTGTATACTGCGATATGTATTGCCATATAGCCTACAGTGTATTGCAATAACTTGAATAGCTCTATTTGGAAAGAAGTCATCATTTGGGATTGGAAAGGCTGTATTTGCATGAAATATACATTTTACAATCAAACTGTCATGGAAATTGAGAACTTCACAACCTAAAGTATAAACCAGCAAAATAAGTATGGCATATTGCCTTTGGCTAATATTATATTGATATGATGAACTTACACTGCGAATCTCACAATGTGACTATTGCACAAGAACACAATGCGATGGTGATGCTCTAATGATATTGTGCAGCCCTAAATTGAATTGAATTGAATTCTATGGTTCATAGAAAAATAATCAGTTTTTGGATTGGATTTATGACCCTGGACCATTTTTGCACTGCATAGGAGTGACCCCCATCAAGTTGTTGAAAGTAACTAAGTAACTTATACTTTAAGTACATTTTAAATGAACTACTTTTAGTTCATTTAAAGTAAAGGTACTTTTACTTGAGTAGAATTTTTCAGTACTTTCTCCACCTCTGGGCTTGCCACATTATACATTAATCGATAAGTTTACCCTTCGTAAAGTCCGCTGAGTGTGACACTTTTACGATAGTTTGCTGTGACTGCGTTAGCTTGTTAGCATGCTAGCTACACGGATGCTACAACGTTACATGCTAACGTGTGTTTTTGGGTAAAAAAACAACGTATATAGCCAGTGGGTTTATTCTGTTACTTAGAGCAACATCACAAGTTGGTTTAATTATAGGTTTTTGCAGACACATTTTATCAACTCCATACTTAGAGTGGATTACCAGGATATACTTTGATTGAGGACATTTTCACAATACTGTAGCGTCTCTTGGTAAAGAAGCTACTACAATCTGCCGGTTTCTCAGATCTTCATTTAAGAGCAGAGCACAGACTACTCTGGGGTGTAGCCAGCGTCATAACAACAAACATTCTGTGACAGTGTGTACCAACTTTTAACCCCGGCTCTCTCCACAGGGACACACACCTGTTCCCACATCTTCTCTGCCAAACAACCCATTGTCATGGCAACATGGTATTCACTCTTGTTCTGATATGCTTGGTGGATTGGATGATTGCACTCTCCCACAGTAATAAGCGAAAAAACAGCACATATTGGCCATTTTTACACTTTATTCATTTGACACTATCAGGGACCTCAGTGGCATGTCGAAGATCCATACGCAGCCACAACAGCTTGGCACCTCCTCCTCATGCTGGTCACATTTTGCTGTGGGATGGCATCCCATTCTTCAACCAGGTGTTGTTGAAGGTCAACCAGTGTGGTTGTGTTGGTCACTCTGGCATGTACAGCACACCCAAGCTGATCCCACAAGTGTTCAGTGGGGTTGAGGTTTGGACGCCAATCAGGTGCCAGTCATACACCTGTGACTGACACACACCTAGCAGCACTTGAAGCTCAGAGCAGGAGTGTATACCAACAGAAGAATGTTGCAGGGGATTGCAGGCACATTTTTTGGGGCTCTACCCACATGTTTAGCTGTGTTGCTCACTCCACAAATGCACAATCCTTACAAGTTGTGCCTTGTTGTAAAGGTGACTAATCAGACTTTCCAACGATATAAAATACAACACCAATTGGTATGATTAAAGGGGAGAAATGATTGACTGAAATAACGTTTCCAAACTTTTTTTGAGGAGTTTAGTATAATGTGTGTGTATATTTTGGCGGTAGGCACTCATATATGGACTGACTGGGCGAAAGGGGCTGTCCTCACAGGAGGCTGAGCAGGCCTATCTCTCTGGTCTAGTTTATAATCAAAGGTAAGGGTGGATGATTACATTTTCAAATGCAATGTGAAGTAAAATATCAACTTGGCAATCATTGTGTTGTCTGTTACCAATTTAGTAAAGTGGAAGAATTCTCCCAGAAGCTTGTAAAGAGAAGGAAGATCTAAGGATGGAATTTCTATTAAAAATGGAAAAAAATCAACTTGTCTCTCTCACTTTTTATTTCTTATTGATTGTTTTTTTGTACATTTTTATATATTTATAAATGTTCAGTTTACAGCAACACAATGGAGGATTGCGCTTACCTCATGGGATCCCCCTACAGACGAAAAACAGTGTTGTCTGTTACAGCTTTCGCAAAAATCTTTCTGCGTGTGCATTTGTTGACAAGCCAACGATACCAGTGAACTTCCTGAAGCTGGCCGTGTAATGTGCGATCATCATGTCTTCAGAACAGGTAAAGTAGCCTTTTAGCATTTTGTACATACATGATTAGGTCGATTGCTTTATTTATTAATTCACTTTCGAAACTCAAAAATTAATTGCTCTCTGCATGTCAGGGCTGATCTCCTCCTCACAGCGCATGTGCGCACACACACACACACACACACACACACACACACACACACACACACACACAGACAACAGCAGAGAGGCCACGGTGCAGATGAAGGGAATATGACTTCAAGATTACTCTAATTGATATCAACTACGCTTGTTACTGTAAGTAAGTGCGATAAAACCTCTGCCAGCCAAGCCAAAACTTTATCAATACATGTGATCAGCATGTAGAAAGCCATATTTCAATTTGCTCTGTCTGCAGTCTCTCATTCACTGCTATTATGATTTCTGATCGCAGTCAACACAAGCACATCGCGCTCGTGGTGCTAATAGCAAACCGTTAAAGACAAACTAAAATGAAAGCTGTCTGTATATAGGCTAACACTTTATCTTACAATGTAAAACCTGCAGACAGTGAGTCTCGCCAGCGTGTGAAAGCCGGGCCAATATTAATCCTTGTTCGAGCTCTTGTTTTATTGCTCTCCCGTTTTCTTTTCTTTGTCTCCTCTGACAAAACCTTCACCTTCTTCCTTTTCTTTGTTGCGTCAGCCATGATAACCACATCTAACTTCGGTCACCTCGGTTCAGCTACGCTATTATAAAGAGAGGAGGGGGATATGACGTATGCTGTAAATCAGCCAAATTTTGTCCTTTTGTAGTCCGGGTACCTACCCGAACCCCGAAACTGCATAGTGCCAGTGCAAGTGAAACAGAAGCTCTCAAGCAATGACGGACGTGTGATCCAACCTTTTGTGAGTTGATGTACCATCACAAGGATCTTGGATATATAATTTGAGAGCTCAAAAACTCCATTGTATTGCTTTCATATTTTTAATCTGCCCCCACAATAACCCTTGTGTTTTATGTTTTTGTAATCTTTGATATCTGGTGAAGTCAACTCAGCTTTATTTATCAATCATGCAGTAACAGAGATCTGTTAATCATTTAAGGCACTTTTGATGGAGATCTAAATTGTACATGCAGAATTAAAATACTTTTTACTCCTTTTAAAAGTAATCATGTTACGGTTCTGTTTACTTTATTTCAAAAGTAATTAGTTACATTACTAGTTAGTTCCTTCCCTCAAAAATAAATAAAATAAATAATAATAATGAACACAGAACAAAGGGTGACACGGTGGTGTGGTGGTTAGCACTCTCGCCTCACAGCAAGAGGGTTGCTGGTTCGATCCCGGGCATGGGAGCCCTTCTGTGCGGAGTTTGCATGTTCTCCCCGTGTCAGCGTGGGTTCTCTCCGGGCACTCGGGCTTCCTCCCACAGGAAGATTGGGGACTAGGTTAATTGATAACTGAATGGTTGTCTGTCTCTATGTGTCAGCCCTGCGATAGTCTGGCGACCTGTCCAGGGTGTACCCTGCCTCTCGCCCGATGTCAGCTGGGATAGGCTCCAGCCCCCCCGCAACCCTCAAGAGGATGAAGCGGTTAGAAGATGAATGAATGAATGAATGAATGAATGAACACAGAACAAAGTCTAGCAGGACAGCAGAGTGTCCCCACACTGTGTAGCCCAGGACAGGTTTTTAGGTGTTGGTGAGAGGAGCAGAGAGGACCGCGGAGGTCAGGCAGGGTGGGCCGACGCTGTGTATCCCCGTATAGACGCTCAAGTGTAGGTGAGAGGAGTGGACCACAGGGGTCAGGTGGGGTGGGCCACCAACACTGTATCCCAGAACGAGTGTTAAAATAAAAAGAATTTATTCTTTATAAACACTTTTGTGTCCTTCTCACTGTGTTTGTGTGGCCGGGAATCTGAACCTGAAGTAGATTAAGATTAACAGTTTAGTCTCTGTTACATGTGCTCGTAAATCACCAGTTAAACCTGTCAAAAACTGCTGGAGAAATGACAGTTTGTGTGTAGAAATTATTTGTTGTTGTAGAAAAAAATACGGTAAATTAATTTTTTTATCCAACGTGTCACCTTGATTCCAATTTCTAATACATGAATTAGCCTCACTTGATTAGTCTAAAGATAGAAAATGTATAGAAAACATAATGACTAACAGTTGAATAAAACATTTTGAATTTTGTTGACTAAAACCAGATTAAAACTATGAAGGATAAAAATGACTAAAATGTAACTAAAACTAATAAGCATTTTCATCTCAAGACTGATGCTAAATCTAAAATAGCTGTCAAAATTAACACATCATTTTAGAGCCTGGAACTGATTAAAGTTTGGAATATTTCTTTGAAAAATTACTTAGTTGTTGATTAAGGAATAAATGTTACATCAGCTTCTCCTTCCATTGCTACATACAAAAACACAATGTAAGCAGTAAATCTGGTGTTAAGGATCAGTGCGGACTTATGATTCCCCATGATGCTTAGAGTCATTTGAAGCAGACAGCCTGGTCTATGATAGTGAACTGTAATAAACAGCAAAGCCCATCATGTTATCCCCTGCATGCAAGTGTGGCCAACAAATGACAGCTCCAGCCTGGCTGCAGGGCCAACAGAGACTGGATCACTGTAATCATCAGATGTGTGTTGTACAGGTACAGCTAGTGTATTTATCATGGCACTGCTAGCTGCCTGAATTAGCCTCCATGCAGATTTATGCAGAAGCGGGGCCACTTTGATCTGTTATACTCACAGCTGTGTTCTGCAGCACTGCCATGAAAGAGACTTCGCAAGTACATCAATGCAACACATACAGTGGTGGCAGGAGAGTGAATAAAAAGCCTGATCTATTTATGGCTTCTTCACACATGATGACAATGCTTACATGAGGTTATTCTTAATTAGCAGGAATGCCTCTGCTTTTATGTACCATCTGACACTTTCCAGCTGTAATTACTACTGCCTACTAAAAGCAGCCATGCCCCCATGTGCTGCAAAGCTCTTATACCACTGTGGCCAACAACAAAGGCAGCGCTGCTGCACACTAAATACACACAGGTCTCCCTCTCCAACACTGAGGCCAAAACAACAAGGCTAATTTGAAATGTTTTTGGCTCCTCTAAGGCTCTTTGCCTTTGTTTATGTAGCATTTAAGCAACAGTGTGGATGGGACCTGGAGAACAGCAACATTAAAGATTACACTGACAATTAGTCCATGATTGAGTCATTTTCCTTGGCAGTTTAAAGGCTGTTTGACACTGCCATAGTCACCTTTCAAGATGTAAAGGTGCACAGTGAGTAAGGCATTAAACTTTAACCAGGAGGTCTCCCTAAATATTTAAGTGGCCCATTCATTATTGACAAGTGGGCAGACATCTCTGGTTAGATTTAACTCTGTGATAACAGTAGATTGGATACCATGTTGATACCTGAAGGTCCTTTAATACGCTCAATGGGAACATGCTGACAAAGAATTTGCCATAGTCCAATTAATCAATCTAGAACACACACACACACACACACACACACACACACACGACACATAGTGAGACAAATGACAATGACCACATCCACACCATTCATTATAGACAGACAGTATAGTCTCTCCATAATTAACATCCATGTGAATCTGATTGTGAAGTACTTCTCTGAAGAGTCCTTACACATTAATTACTTCATCACTGTGTTTGGAAACAGATTACCATATTTTGATGCTTTGCTCTGATTGTGTCCAAAGATAAATGCAGTCTGGAACTAGGGGTGGAAATTATTGCAATATTGCAAAACAAACAAAAACAAAACACATTATGATATATTGTGATTTATTACCTTTTTTCCAACTAAAAATTGTTTTCCCAAAGAAAAGCTTCGTCGGCATCAGTTTTACCTCATAAGATAAAGTTTAAAGTATGTTAATCAGACTTTAATCATTTTTATTGCAACAAAATGTGATGCAAAACAGACAGACTGACCAACACCGTCATAAAACCTGTCAGAAATGCTGCATACACCTGACAAACTGAACTGTTGGCAGATTTAACACCCTCTGGGAGGGCAAATTAAGCACGTGAGCGAAACACTTCACATGAAGGCATCCTGCTAACTGAATGGCAACACTCATGTTAGAAGCGTTGTCCGCAGGAGGTCTGCAATGTTTGCCCCAGTGTGACTTTCGTGCACTGCCTAAGTTTGGAGAGCATGGGACAGCAGTTGCCAGTTCTAATAGAGATAATGTGTGTATAGTCACATATGAATCCACTGACCTTTAAGTCCTGGCATCAGAAGTTAATGCCACACTTCCTGTGGTACTCAAAGATTCCTCAGCTTTATGCTTCACTTCTCCATAGAGCTAGGTGAAAAAAAAACATCAGGACGGAGTCACATACCTGGGTTCCAGTGCTTAAAAGCCTTTGTTTTTAACAACGTTGTATCGACGCAGATCTTTGCATGTGAAGTAGGTGATGGACTGTGTTATATACGGTAATCATATGCACCTGCGCACTTACTGAGTTGAGCCGTGCAAGTGAGCAGGCTGATATATGCCATGGGAAGTGAGTCGGAAAATATCTACCGGTCATTTGTTTTTGCCGAAGATGGACATAGAGATGACTTTGGTAGAGTGCTTGAAAAATTCGACAAGTACTTTGTCCCCAGGAGGAACGTTATACATGAACGGGCGTGTTTCCATCAGCGCATGCAGAGACCAGGAGAGAAGGCAGAGACTTTCATCAGAGCTTTGTATGAACTTTCCGAGCATTGTGATTTCAGCACCTGCAGGGATGAAAACATCCGGGACCGAATTGTTGTTGGAATACTTGATAAAGATCTCTCACAAAAGTTGCAGCTGATGAAGGACCTGACGCTGGCGCTGACCATAGAGACGGTCAGGCAGTCTGAGGAGGTTGCTTCGCAGGTCAGCATGTAAGGAGAGGCGGCAGGAGTGATACATGAAGTCACTCACAAGCGCAAATACACAGGCCACCAAGGTAAGAAGAAAGAGGGGAATAAAGGACAATGTGGAAAGTGTCGTAAAGTGCAGCACAGCAAGGATGAAAATTGCCCAGCTAGAAAATCGACATGTAATACATGCCATAAGGTTGGACATTGGAGAAGAATGTGTAGGAGCAGGAAAGCAGTGAGCGAGGTTACAGAGCAAACGGAGCAGCAGCAGCAACCATACTTTCTTGGGGCTGTGAGTAGAGTAGACGGGTCATCAGAGCAATGGTCTGTCGAGCTGTTGGTGGGCTCCACACTGGTAGAGTTCAAAATCGGCACAGGGGCCGATGTGAGTGTCATCAGTGAGAATACTTACCACTCACTCACCCAAAAAAGTCCACTGGAGCCTGCTGATATTCCTCTGGATAGCCCAGGTGGCGAGCTGCAGTGCTTAAGACGGATCCAGAGCACTGTGTCCCACAAAGGAAAGACTCACCCACTCACTGCATATGTCATCAGGGGACGCTCTGTAAATAACCTACTCAGCAGACCACTGTCTGTGAAAATGAACCTGGTGAGGAGAGTGGATGAAACGGTCTGCAACAGAGGACACTTGAAAGCATATGGTGAGCATGGGACATTAAAGACAGAACCAGTAAAAATACAACTGAAGGAAAATGCTCAGCCATATGCTGTACACACAGCACGACGCGTACCTCTCCCCATGCTGCAAAAGGTAAAGGAGGAGCTTCAGACGATGGAGAGACATGGCATCATTGAGAGGGTGACACAGCCCACTGACTGGTGTGCACCTATGGTGCCAGTACTAAAGAGAACCACAGGAAGAGCCTGCATCTGTGTTGATCTCAAAAGGCTGAATGAAGCTGTGAAAAGAGAGCACTACATTCTGCCTATTATAGAGAAAATCACAGCAAAGCTGAGCGGGGCCACGGTCTTTTCTTTACTTGATGCAGCCAGCGGATTCTTCCAGATACCACTGCACCTACCCAACTCACCACCTTCATCACGCCGTTCGGCAGGTTCCACTTCAAGCGGCTGCTGTTCGGAATTACGAGTGCACCTGAAATCTTCCAGAGGAAGATGATGGAGACATTGCAGGGCCTGGAGGGTGTCAAAGTTTTCATGGACGATATCTTGGTCTATGGGGCAACAGAGGACGAACATGACAGCCGCCTGGAGAAAGTGATGCAGCGCATAGAAAAAGCTGTCCTGAAGCTCAATCGAGAAAAGTGTTCCATCAGGCAGAGTCAGCTGCGGTTTCTGGGGCACCTCATCGACCAGTCAGGGATCTGGCCAGACCCTGACAAGGTGGAGGCTATACGGCAGCTGTCACCGCCAGCAGATGTGCAGGAGCTGAAAAGGATACTGGGAATGGTGAATTATCTTGGAAGATACGTTCCCAACCTTTCAACGGTAGGACAGCCACTGTATGAGCTCCTGAAAAACAAGATTGCATGGACATGGAGTCACGCACAGCAAGCAGCCTTTGAACGCATTAAGGAGCTATTGACAACTGCACCAGTACTCACCTACTATGACCTGAAAAAGCCCACCGTTGTGTCAGCTGACACATGTAGCTATGGACTTGGGGGCGTTCTCCTCCAGCTTCATGGGGAGCAGTGGAAACCTGTGGCGTATTGCTTCAGACACCTCACAGAAGCAGAAACACGCTACGCCCAAATAGAAAAGGAAAGCCTGGCTGGCGTGTGGGCATGTGAGAAATTCGACAGATACCTCAGTGGACTGGAGCAGTTTAAGCTGGTAACTGACCACAAGCCGCTGGTGCCCCTCATTAACACCTGCAGTATGGACAATGTGCCTCTACGGTGTCAGCGCCTTCTCATGAGGCTCATGAGATTTAACCCAGTAGCAGAGTATGCTCCAGGAAAAACCTTGATCATCGCAGACACCCTGTCACGCAGTCCACTGTTCAGCACAGGTGCAGAGACTAACACTCACAGTGAGGTGGCATGCTCTGTGGCAAGTGTAGTTGAGGGGATCCCTGAATCCACAAGCAAACTGGATGAAATCAGAATGGTGACAGCAGCCGACACCCAGCTGCAGTCAGTTGCAAAGCTCATAAAGACTGGGTGGCCAGAACTCTCAAGAGAGAGTACATCCAGGTGAAATCAGAGCTATCGGAACACAATGGCCTCATCCGAAGAGGAAGCAGGACTGTGGTGCCAAGGATAATGAGAGGTGAGATGCTCCAGAAAATTCACGAAGGGCACCAGGGCCTAGTTAAATGTAGGGAGAGGGCGTATTCATCTGTGTGGTGGCCTGGGCTCTCTACAGAGATCAACAAACTTGTGACTTCATGCCAAGTGTGCCGTGAACTGAAAAGAACACAACAAATGGAGCCTCTCATCTCCACACCACTTCCTGAGTGACCCCAGAAAAGAATTGCAATGGATCTCTGTGAGTACAAACACCACACCACATTTTGGAAGAAAATATAACAACAAGAGATAGTTGTGTTTACATTTAAGTTGATGGTCTTGATTTGTGTTGACACTGTAGTGTAAAAGTCAAAACCCTCATCAGATATTAAACCATATATTAGACCATATAAACTGGATAAGATACAAATAGTTATATAACCATGTTAGTGTGTAGACTTTTGCAAAAACTAATCCTGCATTCATGTGTGATATGCAATGTAATGGTGTGAACTCTTAGTGACATCTTAGTTGTGAACTCTTATTGACACATAACCTGTCACGTGCTGTGTAATGATATAATGCACTAACCTATACTCACATGATGTTGTGAACTTATAGTGACACTCATACAAGTTACCACATGTTGGGTGAAGAAGATAGCACACTCACTTGATTGTACTGTTTAATGCACTTAAGAGTTTATGTAAAGGTCACACACACACTCAAATGATTGTGTCACGAGGAACTGTAGCATGTGAGTCACCAGGGATCACATGTTTTTACTAAAAATAAGAGCACGTGGGACTGTAGCATGTGAGTCCCCACAGATCACATGATTTTTAAAAAAAGGAGTGGTGGCAGATTCCAGCTTGAGCCGGAATAACGGCAAAAGTCTGCCACCAGTAAAAACGGATCAAAATGGGAAGGACTACAGAAATGGGTGGAGATCTTTTCGACCTCCACCAGCATATAAGCCAGAGCACTGAGAGCAGTTTTTCAGTCATCCTCCGGAGGCTGACTCGTGAGTTTGTCTGTGTTGTTGCCTGTGAACACAATAAACTCGATTACACCAGATTCTGCCTATCTCCAGTGTTTTTCTAAGTACCTGCCAGCTGAACCTAAGATATTGAATTGACAACAGAAGACATTTTTTAAAGAAGCAAGGAGGACAGGGTCAGGAGCCGTCAGGCCCAATTCCAGGCCCCGATTTTTGTCACTGGCGAGTTGCCAGCCAGGAGGCAAGGAAGGTCGAAGCCAGAGATCGGGAGCACTGGGCTGTACGTCAGACACACAGGTGGCGCCACCAAATAAGGTAAGCAGAGCCTTTTTCTGTTTAAAACCGGGTGTGTCTGGGGTGCAGTGCTGGGAGCCGCCCAGGTCAAAGGTATTTGACAAATTCCTCTCCTAAAGAACCTAGTTATATAATGTACTGATTGGAGAAATATCATTGAAAAAGCAACTAACATCACTGGAGACGGGTAACTCTGCTGCAATAAGGTGTGATCGTGGAGCGGAAAGAGTGAATGTGTGTGTGTGTGGTGGCAATAAGGCAGTAAGAGTATTTAAAGTATTTAAAGAGACAAAGTGCACAATAACAGAAGAAAAGAGTCAGAGATACTCAAAAGCGTATACGTGGTTACCGCTGCCGAAACTCGCCAGCACTCCCTTTAGCCTGTAGGGGCGGGGGTGTTGAAGCCAGCCGGCAGGTCTGCGCGGGCGGAATGCAAAGCAAATCCGCGGATACCGCTGATGGCTTGCCCAGTACACCTTTAAGCCTATAAAAGGAGAGTGTGTCTAGGGGAGACATCAGGACTGCATAGGCGGTTTGCTGTAAGAATAAAAGGCCTAAAAAGCTTCTGTGGATACCACTGTTTTGAGGAAAGTGACCTCCCAGCCAAGAAGGAGGGGGAGTCACCGTAGACAGAACGGGACTGAACGGGCAGAAAGCTAAAAGTGAAGTTAAAAAGCTCCTGTGGATACCACTGTTTAGGGGGAAGACCTCTTAGCCAAGAGAGCAACAGAGTCACCCCAGAAAACAGGTATGAATGGGCAGGAAGCTAAAGAAAAGGAAAAAGGAAAGACAAAAAAAAAAGTTAACTGATCGATCTAAGTGTAAATATTGTAATATATCTAAAAAGTAATCTGTAAAAATAGTTTAAACATAATCCTTGAAGTTGTTGTGCATGTCAGCGCTGTAAATATAGCAATCTATAGAGGAAACTGTAAAATTATAGATGTAGAAAAGTGTTGAATAAGACTATGCATGAAGAAAATGGACAAATCATGTGGTAACGGGCAAAATAGAATTAAAAAGGATGGGGGCAAGTAGACAATAGAAATCTAATTAAAGTTGTCGAATAAACCAACTAAACAGGCTGCACGGTTGCAACATTGTGTTAAAAAGGGAAATCAATAGGGCAAACACATAAAGTCACTACTAGCAGCTAAAAGGTGAGGGCAAACATAATTCACAGCTGCACCTAAAAATAGATGGAAGAAGGGGAAATCATTGAGGATGAAATCTGGGGAGAAGAACACTGCCTAATAGAGGGTCCTGTAGAATATAGCGGAGTGCGCACACATTTTTGGTTAGAATGAAGCTACATAGATAGCGAAGGGGCTGAGCATTGGCAAAACGAACAAGAGATCAAACAAAAACTCTGGCAAATCACTAAATTTGTTAATCTAAAGAGAGTAAAGGAAGAGTATCCAGGGGCCCCGTGGGAAGCGATTTTGCGAAGGCTGTGGGTTCCTTATTCATTAAACCCGCTACTACAGAGTCTGTGTGACAATTATCAGAACGCACCAGTAGCCACACTTCCTCTGCACCAAATATGCATACAAAGTCCAGCAGGAGGGGAGATATACAACCTGCGGCTGCAAATTGTCATTGTGCCCAGAAAAGTTGAGTGGGAAACAGGTACATTTGGGTGTTTAGGTAAACGGAAGACCCAAGAGGACGGGTCTTGCGATTTAGAGTACAACCCTTATAGAGAAAAGAAATACAAAACTGCCATAACAGTAGGGAAAATAGTGGTGTTAATACGCACAACAGAAACAGACGAACAACCAGAAATCCCAAGAGCTAGTACAGTAAAACAAGGCTACATGGGAGCCAAACAGGGAAAAATGAAAGAAGGGATCTTGACCCCGATAGAAATGGTAATAAAACAACACCCAAGTCGAGCGAAGCGCATCCAGCGCTGTGTGGCCAAATGGCACAAAAGAACATCTGGGAAGAATCGCTGGCCTATGGATGGTACCTTCAATTTGGCATGCTGCGATGAAGTAGAGTCAGAATTAAGACACACTGAAGCTCGAGACACCAAGGCAAGCTACAAACTAAAAAACAAGAGAGCCAAAGAAAGAGAAGTGCTAGGATGGTTCAGACAAACTGGAACAAGGATAATGGTGCAGCTAGAGGAAAGAGACAAAGAACACCAGACACAGGAAGTAACGCCCACAGCACCACCCCCACCCACACCACCACCACCCCCATACCTACAGGAGCCAACACAGCCAGCGATGGGACAGTATCCACTAAAAGGCTCAAAAGTTACAGAAATGGAGGGCCAAGTAGAAGGGAGATTCACAGTGACTCTGACAAAAAATAATGAGCAGAGACTCAATAGGAGGGGGCTACAGGGGCCGAGGAAGAAGTTAAAACTGGAAACAGAACCATCCTCAGAAACAGAGAGCACCGATGGATCAACAAGTGGCGAGGAAGATGGAGAGTTCACTGAGAGTGAAACTGGACAACCTCCAGTGATATACAAACATCGTACTAGGAGGAGCAGTGACTGCACCGGAACTACAGCAAGAGATACGACCGACCGCACCAGTGACAAGGGCTCTCGCTCCACTGAAGGGCAAGCACCAACTGCGGGACGCAAAGACAGAGGGAGGCAGAAGCAGGTGAAAAATAGAAGCAAAGCTCACCATAAAAGCTGTTCGAGCCTCTCCACGGAGAGGTCTGGCTCCCCCGCAGTAGAATTGCGTAAGAAGAAAGGAAAGAGTGAGGAATTGAAACCCAGGCCCACGACTACCTTTGGTTATGAGCACTGGCAACAGATGTTGGAATGGGAGGCAAAGAACCGCCAGATGCGCGAGGGACAAGAACACCAGAGGCCAGCTACCATTAGCCCACCACCATATCCAGACCCACCAACGGAAAGAGAGCCACAAAACGAAAGTGATCACAGTCTCCAAGAGCACACTCCCAAAGGTGCGTCACTGATTGACGCCCGAGGACAGGAGCTGCTCAGAGAGCTGGAAGGGATCAGCCGGAGAACTGAAGGCAGACTGCAGCAAATGAGTCAACTATTGGAGACAATACAAGAACAGCAGTTAAAGGAAGAGGGTCTTCAGCAGGAGCCAGAGGAGCCTCAACCCAGCCCAACCACAGAGCACATCACCTTGACTCTCCAAGGCACAATGAAATCGAACAAAACACAGGTCAAAGAGGCACGAGACACCAACAGACGACCAACAACAGACAACAGAGCTCAGGGTCAAGGAGGCATGAGATTGAGAGGAGGAAAAGTCCTCGGAGAAACTGAGGATCTCCTATATCTGTATAATGACGAAGGTCACAGAACCACCATGTGTCCCCTTATAACACAACCTAATGGACTAAAGCAGTACGAGCCCTGGCCTTTCATGGACATGATAGGCCTGGCTGAGCGCCTACCAGCACTCACTGATGGCGCAGATAAATGGATAATGGCTCTAGAAGAAACAACAGCTGGAATACAGCTAGCGTTGGGAGATGTCAAAGCTCTGCTCACCTATGTAGCTGGAAAGCAAATCACCCAGGAAATATTCACAGAAGCCAATGTGGGGGCGGCTATTGGAAACAATTACAGCGACGATGTGGACTTTGGGCAGTACCGCTCCAAGGTGTGGCGCCAATTGAGAAAACACTACCCGGCAAAGAGAGACCCATCCAAGTTGGAGGGGGAAACGTTGGGAGAAAACGAATGTCCCTCTAAGTTCCTACATACCTTCCAAAAGAAATGGAAAGAAGAAACAGGAGAAGCATGGAATGCCAATAAAACCACTCAAAGCCTATTCAAAATAATGATTAAGAAGGCCATGCCAGAGAGTGTACAGCGACGTTTGGAAGATGTGGTGGGACTAATGAAAATGGACTGGCCATTGTTCTCAGAACACATCGTCCACCATGTTGAGCTCTATAGAAAAGACAGACAACTAGTCAACAAATTGACCCAGCTACAGCTGGGAGAACTGAGCAAGCTGGTCAAAAAGGAGAAAGAGAAATCTAAAATTCAAGCTCCCATGGTGACAGCGACTCAAACAGCTCCTCCAACCATCCAGCCCCAGGCACCTCTGCAGCCGCCCCCCACTGACCCCAACGCAGCGGGAAAAGAAACCTCTACCAGCGCCACACATCACCATTATTATTACCAGCAAATGCCAAGAGGTGGTGGCAACCAGCGAACCCCCAGAGGGCGGGGCCGTGGGGGACCTGGAGGAAATGTATCGTCTACAACCTTTAGGGGAGGATGGAAAGGAGGCAGAAACTATGTACCAGGAAACCAACATGTCTTCCAGGACGCACCCAACCAGCCACCAGGCCCACCACATGTAGGAGCAGGCTATCCAGGAGCTAACCCAGCTCCACCTGACAATCAATGCTGGGGGTGTGGTCAACCAGGCCATATACGGGCCCAATGTCCTAGCAACCCATGGGAAGGTCCAGCACAAAACTGGCCCAACATGGAACAGCCACAACCCTGGTAGGGGTGCCCAGGGGAGCCTGAGGGGGAACTAATGTTACCAGCCATATCGCTACAGTCACATAAGGAACCCATCGTACCTGTTGTCATCCATGACCGTGAATATCCTTTTATGGTTGACACAGGAGCCACATACTCATGCATTGGAAAAGAAGGCTCCGGGTTCCCCCTCTCTAAGTGGTAAATCTGGGAAATCACAGATCATACCGCTAACGGAGCCCGTTCCAATGCTCATTGCAGGGAAAGTCATATGTGCACCTTTGCTATACTCAGTCCATACCCTGGTAAACTTGCTAGGAAGAGACATTCTATGCCCATTGAAAGCAAAAATTATGTGTACCCAAAATGGACTGTACCTGGACTTCCCAGATGAACCCCCACAAAGCATGATGTCACAACTACCCCAGGGAACTGCAGACAAACAACAAGCCCTGGCCTATTGGCTTCAGCTGACACCAGAAGACTCACACCTTAAACAGAAATGGACTGAGTGGGAGAGGTGGATTCGCATGCACTATGACACCGCACACACCCCCACCCTGCCACTGCACTGCACGCTCATGTATGACAGAGATCAGACTCATGTAGATTACCAGGAATGTTGGGATGCAGGAATCAATAAAAAAACATATCTCATCACCAGTGAAGACATATTTTTGGGGCCGGAGGGCGTGGCAGCGGCTGTCCGCCTACCGGAAGAATTATCTGGATGGTTTCAAGTACCAAAGTCTACGCCGCACATCACGCTTTTAGTGGCCAAAGATTATGAGTCTCATCATCTCGGTCCTATGGTCAGGCGTGCCCTGCAGGTGCAAGAGTGGGTGCCCACAAACAACAGGTACATTCACATATCTAAAGATAAACAGTTTATCAGGATCTCAGTCAAAGTAGGCGATGAGGTTTTAGCAGACAAAGTGGTAGTAGATGGAGGCACACCCACACAAATGGCAGTCACCGCAGAACATGAGGAGATGCTAAGCCAGGTTCCATCCCAGTTATGGACAGCACACAAGACTGATGTAGGTTTGATAAAATCAGCGCAACCAGTTCACATTAAGCTAAAACCACACGTTAACTTACCATATCAGCAGCAGTACCCTCTTAAACAGCATGCCATTGACAGTATCAGACCAACAATCCAAGGCTTGGTTGAAGCAGGAATTTTGGTAAAAACTAGAAGCCCCTGTAACACACCCATTTTTCCCATCAAGAAACCAAATTCACCAGACTACCGTTTAGTCCACGACCTGCGAGCTGTTAACGCGGTAGTAGACGGTGAAGTACCACTTGTGCCAGACCCACACACGTTGCTTTCCAACATCCCGCCAGACACCCAGTGGTACACAGTCATTGATTTGTGTTCAGCCTTTTTTTAGCGTACCACTACATCCAGATTCTCAATATTTGTTCGCCTTTACGTATGAGAATCAACAATACACCTATACCAGGTTGGCTCAAGGGTATTTGGATTCCCCATCCATCTTTAATCGTGTGTTGACACAAGACCTTGCCAGTTTGAACGTGCAAAGCAGAGTATTGCAATATGTAGATGATCTGCTCATTTGTAGTCCTACAAAAGAACAATGTGAAAAAGACTCTATTGCAGTGCTCACGGCCTTAGCAGAAGGTGGACACAAAGTCAGTAGAACTAAACTACAGTTCTGCCAGCAGTCAGTAGAGTACCTGGGGAGAAGACTCTGTGGGGACAAAAGGTGTATTGCGCTGTCCCAGCTAGAGGCAGTGATTAAGGCCCCTCAACCGCAAATGGTGGGCCAAATGCTATCTTTTCTGGGCATGACGGGCTACAGCAGGCCTTGGATCTGTGACTATGCTATAAAAACTGCTCCCCTTTTCTTTCCCTGTGGGCAACATAAGATATCTAGGCATAAATATTTCACCCAAACTATCAGACCTGGTCCACCTGAACTTTAGCCCGCTGCTAGATAAGATCTGTGGTGACCTGAAGTGCTGGAATAATCTTCCCATCTCCCTCCTGGGACGAATAGCCACAGTTAAAATGAAAATTCTACCCCAAATTAACTATTTTTTTTCCATGATTCCATTCACACCCACATCAAAATGGTTCCTGTCATTAGATTCTGCAATTACAAAATTCTACTCAAAGAACAAGACAGCAAAAATTAGCCTAAGCACCCTTCAGAAAAACAAATTGGAAGGGGGATTAGACGCTCCTAACTTTAAACATTACTATTTAGCTAACCAGCTACAATACCTATTGAAATGTTTATATCCTAACGAAGACTACAACTCCTGGCTCGAACTAGAACAGGCGGACTGCAACAATATAAAACTCTCTGACCTCCCGTTTATCACCACTACACTCAGACGTCATAACTGTTTTAAGAACCCAATGATTGCTTCCACCCTATCAGCCTGGTGGAAAACACTAGAAATCACAAACTCTCCAATAGAACCTTGCTTGCTCTCTCCAGTTTGGCACAACCCGGATTTTGAAATTAACAAAAGACCTCTCCATTTTAGCACATGGGAGATGAAGGGAGTAACTCATCTCCATCACCTTTTCCAAGACAATATACTTATGACATACACAAACTTATTTCAAACTTTTGAAATAAGAAATGGCAATTTTCTACAATATTTACAATTGATAAAAACAATCAAGAGGAGAATTCCAGCGCCTCAGGACACTTTGCAGCCACCAGAATTTGCCAAACATATTACAAAGCTTTCTCCGAGCAATAAGAAGAACCTTTCTAAGATTTATAAATTACTGTCAAAGACCAGTTCTATACATTTACCAACTTTAAAATGGGAAAAAGACCTGGGTGTATCACCGGACCCTGACTTCTGGACTCAGATATGCAAAAATACATTTAAGATGACAAGACACACTAATATACAACTTATCCAATTTAAAGTACTCCACAGAACACACATCACCCAACAAAAGATGAATAGAATGGGCTTTAGTCAATCTGACACATGCACTCAGTGTACTCAGAACACTGCAGACACCTACTTTCATGCACTCTGGTTATGTTCACCCGTCCAGCACTTCTGGTCTACAGTCACTCAAAAACTCTCCCCCATTTTGGACTGCAGGATCCCATTATCTCCCAACCTGTGCTTAATTGGTGACCTGATGACAATTGACCTCCCAAACAGCCACTGCAACTCTCTTCTTGTAGCGCTCCCATCGCCAAGAAAACAATCCTAGTCAACTGGAAAGATAAACAGACCCTCAACATCAAACATTGGCTGAATCTCCTTGTAGAACATATTTCGCTGGAGAAAATATCTGCTGGCCACAGAAACCAATTAACATACTTTACAGAAAAATGGTCACCATTTATTCACTCACTAAACGTGTCTGTATAGTGCCACTCAGCCTGTGAGCATATGCCACCTGTACATATAAATATTACAACTCAAGAAAGACTGTTGTGTAATATGTAACGTGTTTCTGTTAATGATGTAACCCCTAATCCCTCTGTCTCTCTCACCACAATATACCACAGCGGTTCATCAGAACTCAAGGTCTTAAGCATGTGTTAGGTGCACCTTCTTCCCTTTGAATCCGGGCCTGCTCCCTAGCTCTGTGGGGGATTGCGGGGCCGGGCGGTTTCCCCTGGGAGTGGATGCGTCTGGACTGCTCGCCCTGTGTGCCTGGGGGGGGCGGGGTCTCCTCGTGCTCCCTGGGCCTGGGGCGGCGTGGCTGGTCCCCCCTGGGGGGCTGTTTCCGCCCCTGGTGGTGCGGGGTGGGTGGGCTCCTCCCCCCCCTTCGCTCCACTCCTGCCCTTCCCCCTCCCTCCTCCTTCCCCCCTCTCCCCGTCCCTCCCTGCTCCTCCCTCCCGGCCTCGGGTGGGCCCGGGGTCCTCCCCTGGGTTGGGGGGCCTGGCATGGGGGCTGGGTGCTGCCCGCGGGGGGTGTTCTGGTGCTGCGCAGTGTGGGCCTGCCCACGGTGTGCGGCCGCCGGTGGGGGGCGGGTCGGATGGGCTGGGGGTCCGGCTTTGGGTCTGTGGCGGTCTGGAGGGGTACTGGCGGGGTTGCGGGTTGGTCTGTGCTCCTGCGCGTCGGGGTTTGGGGGGGCTGGGGGGTGCCCGTTGTCCGTGCACCCTGGTGGTGCGCCTTGCCCTTCTGCTGGGGGCCGATTTGCTACAGGCAGTGTGGCCCAGGTCAGGACCACTGCGGGGGCCTGCCACTGCAGTTGCCAGTGGGGCGGGGTTAGGTGGGGGCCCGTTGGGTTTCCCTGGGGCCCGCCTGGCCCGCTGTCCATGGGTGCTGGGGGCCTCGCGGCGCCGGGGTCTGGTTGGTGCCACCTCCTAGCCCCTCCCATCCATTCCTCCGGCCCTCGGGCCGGGCCTACACTGGCCTGGCCTCCTAAACCACATTTAGTTCACTCACCACACATTGCACAGTTTTAATGCACCACATACACTCACTCTTCGAGGTGCGGACCACGGATGGATTGGGGGGCTACATGATGGGGCAGGCTATGGGACAGTGGTGTCTGGTAGCCCTCCATGCTGCCCCCCGGCCCATCCTTATCTGCTCTCCAATTTTAAAGCACCACATACACCTACATCTTGGGGGACAGATGGGAACAGGTTCCAGGTGCCTTATGGCTGCACGGGCTGCAGGACAGCAGTGGGCTGTAGCCATCAGCCTTGCCCCCACCTGTCTCCTATGTCCCTCAATTTTAATGCACCACATCACACTTATGGGCACTCACATTCACATTCACGGTGTAGGGTTAATGGTTCTCCGTCAGGGATCGGAGAATCATAGTAAGAGGGGGGGTGGTGGGTTTACACACACTGTAGATACGCATGGCGTGGCTAGTGGGGCCCGGCCCTCCTGGGCTGAGGGTTGAAGCCAGGGAGCCCATTTACATCATGGTGGTTTGGCTGGGTTCCCGGTGTCCGGGGGGTCCTGCGGCCCCGCGTCGGGCGGTGGGTGGGCGGGCCCTCCTGCCCCGCCTGTCTGGGGTGTGTCTCTGGCTCTCTGGGGGTGCCGGCCTTCGCCACCCTGGGTCCTTGGGCCTGCGTGGTGTCCTGCAGCCTCTGCGGCTCCCTGGTCTTGGGGTCTGGGCGCTCCTGCGTTCTTGGGGTGCCATACCGACGCCCTTCCCCATGAGGCTGGCCTGGACCCTGGTGATGGTTTTCATAAACACATTGGGAGGGTTCAAATACATGCATGCATGTTCAATACTTCAGCTCCGTGACGCATCGCAAAGAACCGATGGGATCACTCCAAAGGGGTCCACTTGCCTGTTTCTCCCCTGTTTTTTTTCTTTCGTTTGTTTGTTTATTTGTTTGTTTTTCCTCCTTCTTCTCCGCATGCACTGTCACTATATAACTCAGGACTTAAGCACCTACCCCCTCCCCCTTGCTTGTTTCCTTACTTTCCCCCTGACACACTTTGGTGTATCACGGCCCTCTCTGACTCATATTAGGAAGTTTTTCCAATAAAGGCTGTTAGGCTAGTCTCCAGGGAGGGTGGGTGACGGTCACAACCACGCATTATGGGTATAAAATACTTGACTGCAAGATTAACAGTGCATCAATCTTCACAAGAAGCTAACACCCTTTAGTGGCACTAAGCTATGAAGACCAATGCAGACAAGTATTAAAAAAAAAACAAAAAAACTGCTCCCCTCAGGGCTCTGATAAGAGCAGCAGGACAAACAAATAACACAGCACAGTTAACATGGACAGAGGAAGCGGAAGGCGCGTTCCAAGCCCTGAAAATGGACATGCAGTCCGCTCCTGCTTTAGGGACGCCAAATTATGCTAAACCTTTTCATCTCTATGTTGCAGAAAAATCAGGTTTTGCCTGTGCCGTCCTGATGCAAGACACGCCCACAGGTAAACAGCCATTGGCGTATTATAGTACTAAACTGGATAACATCGAGGCTGGCCTGCCACCCTGCTATCAGGGACTGGCAGCCGCTGTTTTTGCCTTTCTGTGTCTTAACACAAGCCAGACGCATGGGCTATGAGGTAATCCTATCAGCCCCTGAACTCAATATTCAGCGCTGCACCATCATTAACCCCGCCACTAAACTGATTCTATCAACAGAAGGTACTCCACACGGCTGCATACATGACACAGAGAAGTTTATGCGGGCCAGAGAAGATTTGCATAATCAGCCAATTCCTGCTGACCTCACATTGTTCGTGGATGGCTCATGTTTTTGTGACGCCACTGGTAGCCATGCAGGCTACGGGATTGTTCAGCTAAAAAATGATGACCACACCTTTGACACATTACAGGCACGTAAGCTTGCTCAGCCCTGCTCAGCCCAACTCGCAGAGATAAAGGCATTGACAGAAGCATGTAAATTAGCTGAAGGAAAATCACTAAATGTTTACACGGACTCAGCATATGCCTATGGCGTGTGCCATGTTCACGCTAACATTTGGAAACAAAGAGGATTCCGCAGAGCTGATGGCACCCCTGTAACTCATGGAGCTGCCATCCTCGAGCTCTAGCTGTCATTAAATGTCCAGCCCACCAAAAGACCAACACACTGATAGCTACAGGCAATAATCTTGCAGATGAAGCAGCCAAACAAGCAGTGATAGGGGCAGTAATGGCACCCATATTAACCATACAAGATTGTGAACCCCTCACATCCTTGCCCTCCCTTATAGCCGCGCAAGATAGAGTAGATGAGGCCGAGAAACGCTTATGGGTAAAACGGGGAGCTATTAAGAATACGCAAGCGGGCCCAATACGGGGTCCATTGTATGGAGTTTGGCTAGACGCCCATGGCCGCTTTGTACTACCAACCTTACTACTAAGACATGCAATAATTTGGGCACATGGTAGTGACCATTGCGCAAGGGGGGAGATCCTAAGGAAACTGCAAACAGTATGGTGGTCGCCATTCATGGCAGCCACGGTGGATAGAGTATTAAATGAATGCGATGTTTGCGCAGAATATAACATTAGGAAAGTTTTTTCGGCCCCATTGGCACACATACCACCCCCAGACGGATTCAGACACCTCATGATGGACTACATAGACATGGGTCCAGTATGGTGGTCGCCATTCATGGCAGCCACGGTGGATAGAGTATTAAATGAATGCGATGTTTGCGCAGAATATAACATTAGGAAAGTTTTTTCGGCCCCATTGGCACACATACCACCCCCAGACGGACCATTCAGACACCTCATGATGGACTACATAGACATGGGTCCGCAGTCAAGAGGAAGGGGACTGAGATATGTCTTAGTGGTCATATGCAGATACAGTAGATGGGTGGAGGCAAAAGCCACTGCAAAATCAGATCACAAAACAGTCGCAAAATTTTTGTGCCAGGAAGTCTTCCCGAGATTTGGAATGCCAGATACCATATCATCAGACAACGGCAGCCACTTTGTGTCCAATGTCATACAAGAGACACTAAAGCAATTGGGAATCAAACAAAAATTTGGCTGTGTTTACCATCCCCAATCACAGGGAGCAGTGGAAAGGGCAAATGGCATCTTGAAAACCAAAATAGCCAAGATAGTGGCAGATAGCAGAAACAAGCTTAACTGGGTGGATGCTTTACCACTTGCACTAATGTCAATGCGCTCACAAGCCAGCCGAGTCACGCATCTAACACCACATGAAATGCTTACGGGCCGGCCCATGCCGCTACCATACTTAAGAGGTCCCCATGAGGGACCGTCCCTGGAACAGTTGCAAGGTGAAATGTTTGAATACTTACGAAGTCTAACTCGTATCCACAGGGCTGTGTTCCAGCAGGTGAAAGGAGCCACAGAGGACAGAGGGGTCGACATCCCTGCAGACCTCCAGAGAATACAGCCTGGGGAACAGGTGTACGTAAAGGTGTTCAAGAGGAAGTGGGACCAACCGCGAAGGGAAGGTCCTTACAAGGTCATATTAGCTACGCCAACTGCCTTGAAAGTCGAAGGTAAGGACGTTTGGTTCCATCTTAACCACTGCTGCAGAGCTAACACCCCAGAGAGACCACCTGTTCCCCGACCTAGAGCCAGACAGAGGGCAGTAACTCCAGAGCCACAAGGGGACGGCGAAGCCGCCCCAAGGGCAATAAGGGATCAACCAGAAGGGGATGGCGACGCCTCCCCACAGGAACAGGAGACAAGAAGGTCTGCACGCGTGGCACAGAGACGCAGAGCACAGAGAGCCCAGAGTGACAGCAGCGGTTCAGCCCAGAGTGAGAGCAGTGGGTCCTTACCAGAGAGGGTATCGACAGGAGCAGGGAGCTCCTCAGAGGGAGGCTCCTCATCCCCCGGGACTGACAGCCAACCTCAGTCTCATGAGTCATCACCTGCTAGTGATAGGACAAATCATGAGGGGACAAGTGCAGAGAGAGAGGTGGCAGCAGAAGCAGAAGGATCGGAGGGAGTGGAAGCAGAGACAGAAGGAGAAGAAAGAGAGGAAAGCCTTAGCTCAGGAACAGGCGAAGCTAGAGACCCAGAGGGGTCAGACTCAAACTCAAGCTCAAGCTCAGACTCAGACTCAAACTCAAGAGACACAGGCACAAGAGACTCAGACCCCGGAGAGAGACCAGCCCCCCGGCAGACCTTAGGGTTTAGTCAGCATGCAACGGGGAGTTAAAGTAGGAACAATAGCTGTAATAATACTAACCCTATTGCTCATCGCAACAAGAGTACACCAGAGTGAGGGAGCAGCACAGGGTAAAGGAGACCAGAAAGAGAAAGGCGAGTGCTTGCTGGCGCTAGGGGTTTTGGCTGCGAAACAGGGAAAGCTACCTTACAGGGAAGCAATACAACTAACCTATTATAAGTCACATGCTTACGATGATGTATTAGTGGAGGGCCCAGGAGACATTAGACTGCATGGACGATCCACAGGATCACGCTGTAGCGTGGAAGGAATGGTGACAGCAAGAGTTTGGTGTAATATGAGAGGGTGTACTAATATGGAAGTAGGGTTCACTATATCCCTAAAAGTGGCACGACAATGGCTTCAATTAAACCCCAGATCCTCAAGGAAGCCAAGAGATGTGCCAGTGCAACGGGTAGAATTTGTAAGAACCTCCACTTGGAAGTCCAATGCCTTCTATCAATGGCTGGAATACTCTGCTAAACAAGTAACCAATATTACGTGTGTAGCATGCCACAGAAGGAGGGGCCTACCTAGGGTGAGACCTCTCCCTGACATAGACAATTGCTGGAAGCAGGATAAATGTTTTGCTGCATGTGTCATGTGGATGGCAGCGGTAGAGAGATGGACCAACACAACGGCAATCTGTCCAGAAAATCTTAAAAACGCCACTGATCAGTTCCAACCAGAATTTCAGGTACCTCCGGTAGTGCATCTGAACCCAGACCTCATATTCCCATTTTGCGTAGCACGAGGAAACAAGATAGAACATTGGCTAAGCAATACCACCCATACTAACACTTCCCAGGAAGCGGAGAGGCTGATCCAATGTAGGTATGAAAAGATCACAGGAAATGTGTCCTCTTCAGCAGGTACACTGCAGCTCACAGAGATGCAGAAGGTATGCAATACAACTCAAGAAGCCAAAATCCAATGCCACCAGGTGGTCAATGGAGGTAATGATTCTATAGTGCTAGGCCAAAATTATAATGATACCACCTGGATTTGGGTATTAAATTTGACCAACGGTACCGCTCCACTGGCGGACATATTTTGATTGTGTGAAGGTGATCTTCAGGTGAAAGCAGTACTGTCAGCCAATTGGACGGGACTCTGTGCCCCAGTAATGTTAACAGGGCCAATTACGATACTCAGCTTAACTAACAGCACCCCAGCGAGACGCCGCAGGTCATCTGAAACTCAGGAACGTTCCTGGGAGGAGGATGCTAGTGTATACATTACATGGGACCAGGTACCACAAGGAGTCCCCAGGGACCAACAGGCTATAGCAGATGAATGGGTAGAGTCGGGCAGAGTTTTGGGGTCCTGGCCAATGTGGGGAACCATAACAAATGCTCAATATATAGCCCGTAATAGCCATTGGGTAAATTATTTGTGGTATAACCAGCAAAGATTTGTGAATTGGACTATGAGGGCCCTTGAAGGAGTAAATGAGCAGCTACATGCCACATCCCTAATGACGGTACAGAACAGACTTGTCATTGAGACCCTGCTAGCCCATGATCAAGGCATTTGCGATATAATAGGGGAACACTGTTGTACTGTCATTCCAATGCACACGGGGGAAGGTGGCAATTTGACCAAAGCTTTGGAAGGCATGCGCACCTTACGAGATCAGCATGTACAACACTCAAACTGGAACACCAGGATCCCCTCAATGTGGGACTGGTTATCATTATTATCCCCTGAAAAAATATTAAAAATGATGGGAATGTTATTGGGAATTGTTGTGTTGGCCCTTCTCGCGATAGCCTGCTGTGTTCTTCCCCTGGTGCAGCTAGTAATCAAGCGGACAATGACAAGTGTTGCAGGACAATTTGTTGTAATAGACCAAGGGCCACGGCCCACCAGCGCTGAATCTTATGAAGACATGACTGGTTCCCAAAGACAGCTCACTAAAAAACAAGAGCAGGGCTCAGGTGGAAAATGTAGAAATCAGTATGAGATAATGCTACAAAACAGGACATTGAGAACTACTCAATGTGGTCAGAGATCTAAGTCAGCAGATGAGGTGTATGACAAAATTGCATAAGAAGACCCTGATAGCTCTGCTGTCACCAGACCAATACTATTACTCACCAACACTTAGGTTTATAACCACTAATGTACTAATCCTGCTTGCATGGCTTATGTGTGAAGTAAGAGCTCATAGGGAAAGGAAAAACCATTATAGGGAGAGTACACTAAAATGTCCTATGCCCCTTTAAGACAAAAACAGAATATGGCTGAGTTTTGGAGAGCACCACATCCGTACCAGCGGAACCAGGGAGACCAGTCTGCGCTCTGGCACCAGCAGCAGGGACCACGTGCGATGAGACCCCCTCACCCTCCATCCTACCCCGGGACCAGCCTTCCACCGCCAGCCCATCCCCCTGAGGTGCCACTGGATGAGCTCTACAATCAACTCCACACCCCACAGCCAGCGATCCAGACACTGAACCACCCTCCATCGACCAGCCTGATCCGCTATCTACTGTCCCGCCCAAACCCAGAACCAGTTGCAGGCCCCAGCTGCGCGGGAACCTGCCCAGACTCACTCAACCCAACTGCCAGTACCTCCAGCCAGGGAGGTCAAACCCAGATGGGTCCTGGGCAAGGAGCAGATTGGCCTGTTCTTACTCCAGATTGGACTTTTGCCACTCCAGGCCCGCGTTGGTTTTTCGCCGGTTGGTGCGCAGTCTTCCCCTCAACCTGCGAAAAAGGCTTCGCAGAGAAGGGAGACAATAAAAGGATGCACAGGGCACAATTGCGTCAACTCGAGCAGCAGGTGCAGGAGCTGCGTGGCCAAGTCTGCAAACTGACTCAGGCCAGGGATGCCTTACAGCAGCAACTTAATGCTTACGAGGCCACACAAGAGGAGGTCGACGCACTGAAGAGTCAGCTGGCAAACTACCGACGCTTGCGGATGCCAGCCTACGTGCTTGAGGGACTGTAAAGAGACAATGTTAACAACCACGGTAGCTATAAATCCTGTCAACTGTAACCTCTATATGTGAAATTATAGTACTAACTGTAGTCACAACCACTGTATAACAAATGTCATTCTATACCCTCATACCATAAGATGACAGTACTAAGCTAGCTCTTATTCTCTGTGACTCATGTGTGATATATGTGTGATATCTACTACTGATCTACTGATATAATCACTGGAAAATGAAATCATGTATGGTGCTAACAAAATCTTAAGCTAATGTTATGGGACTATATAGTCCCAAAGGGGGGATATATATATTTTCACCCCTTCTTCTGTGAAAGCAAAAAGGCGTTGTGTGGGACTATGGAGCCCCAAAGGGGGGAATGTAGTGTAAAAGTCAAAACCCTCATCAGATATTAGACCATATATTAGACCATATAAACTGGATAAGATACAAATAGTTATATAACCATGTTAGTGTGTAGACTTTTGCAAAAACTAATCCTGCATTCATGTGTGATATGCAATGTAATGGTGTGAACTCTTAGTGACATCTTAGTTGTGAACTCTAATTGACACATAACCTGTCACGCGCTGTGTAATGATATAATGCACTAACCTATACTCACATAATGTTGTGAACTTATAGTGACACTCATACAAGTTACCACGTGTTGGATGAAGAAGATAGCACACTCACTTGATTGTACTGTTTAATGCACTTAAGAGTTTATGTAAAGGTCACACACACACTCAAATGATTGTGTCACGAGGAACTGTAGCATGTGAGTCACCAGGGATCACATGTTTTTACTAAAAATAAGAGCATGTGGGACTGTAGCATGTGAGTCCCCACAGATCACATGATTTTTAAAAAAAGGAGTGAGAGCTATTCCGGAAATACTGGTGGCAGATTCCAGCTTGAGCCGGAATAATGGCAAAAGTCTGCCACCAGTAAAAACGGATCAAAATGGGAAGGACTACAGAAATGGGTGGAGATCTTTTCGACCTCCACCAGCATATAAGCCAGAGCGCTGAGAGCAGTTTTTCAGTCATCCTCCGGAGGCTGACTCGTGAGTTTGTCTGTGTTGTTGCCTGTGAACACAATAAACTCGATTATACCAGATTCTGCCTATCTCCAGTGTTTTTCTAAGTACCTGCCAGCTGAACCTAAGATATTGAATTGACAACAGAAGACATTTTTTAAAGAAGCAAGGAGGACAGGGTCGGGAGCCGTCAGGCCCAATTCCAGGCCCCGATTTTTGTCACTTCAACACTGATGTTGATATTGTTGTTTTAAGACTGTGAAACAGTAGCACTTATACAGTATTTCAGTCAGGTAAGAAAGAGACCAGTTTATGTTGAAATGCATCATTCTGAGTTATGATAACCTTGGTTTATGGTAAGGGCTGTCCAAACAGTTATTTGCCTGTTAAAATGTTCCTCTGACAGTAATACTCCCTGGCACCCGTAAAGCGCAGTGTTGTCAACTTAGCTACTTTGTCGCTATATTTAGTGACTTTTCAGACCCCTCTAGCGACTCTTTTTCAAAAAAGCGACTAGCGACAAATCTAGCAACTTTTTCAGGATGTTATTGAAGACTTCTGGAGACTCTGTTGTGGGAATATGGGGTGCCGTTTGTTTGCTAATGGTTGTTAGCTTAGCTTAGGTTGTTAGTCCCTCCGAAGGGACACTAACAGCTCAAAGTACACGTCAAATAAAAATTCTCCAAACATGTTTCTTGTTATTTTAGGTAGTTATTATCACGCTAATGTATGTTCAAGTGTCCATTTCCCCTGATAAGTTGGTTTTAATTCGTTATTTGATTCTATAAACACAGTCTGACTATCTCAAGCTTTTTTTTGGTACTTCCGGTGGCCGGCAGTGTGAATTTGCATATTAGTTAAATATTTAGTTTCACCCAGAACATTTAGATTTAACATTTAACATTTAGATTTAGATTTAGATTTAACATTTAGATTTAGATTTAATATTTAGATTTAGCATTTAGATTTAGATTTAACATTTAGATTTAGATTTAGATTTAATATTTAGATTTAACATTTAGATTTAGATTTAGATTTAATATTTAGATTTAACTATTTAATATATTTCTAAGTTAACAAATATTGCTGTAAATGTGGTAAAAGGTGACGTTAAAAAATTCACAACACTTTTTTCAACATTGTTTGAAGCTAAATGTGGCAAAATGTTGATGTTATTTTCAGCGTGAGTTACTTTACAAACGGCACCCCATAGTGAGAGCACGTATCATTCTTATTCTTCTCAACGAGCAGCGGATGCTGACGTGGGCTCCTCTCTCACCCCAAAGCACTCACAGACGGCCCAGTCCTCCCTCCTAGCTGCAGTCAGAGCAGGAGATGTTAACCCCTCCACGTCCAGACTGCAAGTGAATCGCGCATGCGCGGAACCGCCTCTGGCTGATCCCGACCTGGTTTACAGTCAGGGCAGGTTGTAAATGAACAATTTTCTTTGTCTAATATAAATCACTGAAAGAAGGTTCATTTGTAGTTCTAAACATATTCAGGATGTTCTTTTACTCAGTTTTTGTCTCTCCCAAGACGTTATTCCTCTCTCCTACAGCAGCCATTACAATTACATGCATATGGACAATTATGCAAATTAGGCGATGACGTCATTTAGCGACTTCTAGCGACTTTTAGGACAGCCAATAGCTACTTTTCTTACTGAGGAGTTGGCAACACTGGTAAAGCGTGGCAGACAGGTTAGGGAGTTAGCAGACATGCCGTTGTATTGTACTGCTCCAGTGTTAATTAAAGCCTGCAAACATATTTGGATGCCCCCTTTGCAGTTATTTACAGACTGTGTTATTTTCTTAGTTCTCTCATGGTAGTTTTGTCAGTGTGTCCAGTGTTGGTTGATTTAAATGCCAATTGCGCATTTCTGATTTTTTTTTGTGGGGCCTCCATCTTTGTTTTGGTGAACCTCCTGCCACTGGCTGAGACCTCTGTTGACCTCACCAGGAAAGAAACATCAGCACCATCTAGTGGACCAAAAAAAGCAATTGATTTTATTCTTCCAGTCTTAAAAGTTGTATTAAAATGTGTATTTGCAAAAAATAATAATGAATATGATAAAGACTGCTACTCTACGTATGTGTATCAATACAATATCGCATGCAAAATATTGTGATACTATCCTGTATTCACTTTTTCCCCCACCCCCTTGAAGGTTGAATTTCCATCTTTGGTGCTCCTCACTGGAAGACTCAAAAAGACACTGTTGCAGATAGAAATACATCCTACTAGCCCACAGAGAGCCACACAGAGCCTCCTTTATTTTTCCAAAAACTTTTTTGAATCATTGCTGGCATGTGTGGTGAAGTCTGAAATTAGTTTTTGGTCAAGACTATTTCAGTAGGCGTGCCCACTATCTCACCTGGTAAAGCAGGTTCCCCATGTTAAAAAAAGGCTGTGTACTTGCCGCAGCACTGGTGGGTTCCATCCCAACCCCTTAACCCTCTGCTGCACGTCATCCCACTCCTCTCTTCCCCTTTCATGCTATAGCTGTTCTGTTGAATAAAGACAAAAAGCCCCCAAAAATATATTTTTAAAAAAAGTATCTCATAAGCAGTAACTGGCTAGTTATGATGTAGGTGCAGATGTTTCCAGCTGCCTCTCTCTCAGCACTTCTAAATTTGGCCAAATAATGCTCTTATGTCTATTTTGCTAGTGTTGGAGGTGCATTTTGCTTTTGGCTTTGAGCATTGGTGGTGTGTTGCTGCAAGTCACTCATCACTGTGAAGAAATCAACTCACCGGTCTGTAAACTCTTGTACTACCACAGCTACCTAGCTGCTAGCTAGTCTGGTGAAGTTTTTCAAATGTAAACATCAGTAAACATCAAGGAAAAGATGGAGAAGATGGGCACCAGCTGAACTAACATTCTGCTTGTCACTATGCAGGTATTGGAAACAAACTGGATGACCTCCGTGCCACATACGTTTTGAGCAGGATATCAGGAACTGTAATATGATCTGATTCACTGAAACTTCCTGGACAGTGCCATTCAACTAGGTGACTCTTCTTTGATATGTTAATTTGACAGAGCAGAGGACTCTCATAGAGAAGACGAGGAGACATGTGCTTTATGGTGAATAAGGACTGGTATAATGGTGGCAATGTGAGGTGCTGTCCTGTTCCTGCTGTGGATCACGGCTTTACGCTGTTAGGTAACAGCGACCATATGGCCATCTTGTTGAGGTTGGGATGTGCAGATAGTTAAATTATTCCATAACCAGAGACTATGGATTAGCATAACCATCCGGAAACATGGACAATTATAAAGCAGCAGCCAGCAATGTAAGAATATGTGGGGGAAAAAAAGCTGATGGGACTACATCTCACTGGATCTGTTCACTGTATAATTTCATGTGTCAAATAAATGACTGATTGATTGATTGATTGATTGATTGATTGATTGATTGATTGATTGATTGATTGATTGATTGATTGATTGATTGATTGATTGATTGATTGGCTGATTGATTGATTAGCTCTTTGAAACCACATACAAATGTGTCTTCATAAGAAACATTGCAACAAACACATCATGATCTACTTTGGAGTAGTAGAATATTACAGATGCACTTGGTCTTGCCCCTCATCAGAGACATCAGATCAGCTCTGTATGACCTGCAACTGCTGAGTGAGTGAAAGGTCACAAATCAGAGCGTTCCCTTTTCTCCATGATAGCTTCAAACCAAACAGGAAAACACTACTAATTCATCAAACCAACGGTCATTATGACTCTGTCTCGCTGCCTGTGTTTCTTGACCAATCATGTGATTAGTCAGGGGACTTTAGGAAACCCAGCATTGTGAAACAGACTCACCAGCGATCTTGAGCTGGGCAGATCACATGATCAGCCATGGCAGTCGATCCCCGGCTCTGAACAAGCCCTGGCTTTGCGGCTATGTCCTGAACGGGGAGGGGAGGGGCTGCTTGGTAATATGATGAAAACCCTGCTTAGTGCAGGCAAGCCCTGGGTTGAACAGATGGAGGCTCCTTCTTTCTTCTTATGCAATCCAGCAGCAGTGAAGCAGAAAATATGACTTTTATGTGACTCCCTGGATGTCAGATAGAACAAAGGGCCTAATGAACATCCTGAGACTAGGTGAGTTTTGTAGAGAGACAGGAAGTGGAATTTTGAGAGGTCAACACAGCCCCCCAGAAAGTCTGCTGCCTGGTACTGCTGAGGCTCATCTGGCACATTCATGGCTGTTTCACAACACAGTCATTTAAAATTATGTGCAATATGGAGTGTAGTGTAGTGTAGTCTGTCTTGAATGTAAGAATAATTCAAGATTTTTTGCAGATTCCTCATCAATATTGATTACCATTATAAATATTAGCATAGCTAATGAAGCAATAACCATTAATCTGAGCAAAATATTTACGAGCTGTTATCCTGCAGGAAATTTGGCATGTTTTCTGTAAAACAGATTGTAAATTCTTTTATAAGTACATTCATTTGGCTTATTTTAACTGTCTCTTACTGCTATCACCCTGGATCCTGTTATTACCAATTTCAAAAAATTTGATTGTGTTGGTGTGTGTTCAAGAAAACAGCCTTAAGGTAGAGTAGCTATGTGTATGCATTGAATGGCCAACTACTGTGACAGGGTCCAAATTGAGCAAAACAGCGAGATTAAACAGGCTGTGAGAAGAGGACGCACTGATGAAAGGCTTTGAATAATACACTCGAGGAAGGGGAAAAAAGTACGCCTTTTTCAGACCACTTTCTAGAAATAGGTCAGCTGGTGTGACATCATGAGTGCTACGCAAATAGGGTCCACCTTTACTTCTGTTGGTGCAGCAGAAAAGTCTGTGTGGTCTGTTTTAGCCTACAGTAGCATCTCTTGTTGTTTGGGCTGACAACATGCATACACAAAAATACATGCTCATGCACAGAGCAGCACACACTGTGTCTCTTGACATTTTCTATTATTTTTGTTTCTAAAACCACTTCAGTCCATAAGAAAATAAGAAATAAAAGTTCAATGTGTTTTTTAAAGAGTGCTAATTTTTTCTATATCAAGTGTGCAATTTCCACTACTGTAACAAGTTTTTGTGAGCAAATCCTAACTCTTAGACTTCCTTGACAACCACCTCATCCCTCAAAATCCCTCAGCATGCAACATTTACACAAGTACTCACAAGTGATGGTGACGTTTGTGATTCATGACAGAGCCTGAAACCTCTGTGTCTGGTCAGGGGGAGACGCAGAGCAGAAAGCTGAGACACACACTGACTAGCATGCAGTTAAAGCTCCCTCGGTCACCCACCTACTCTCACACTCACACTCACACACACACACACACACACACACACACACACACACACACACACACTCTGACTTGGCGTGCTGCTCATTCAAGCTTGGTCACAGTGGGGATAATGGCTCATGTACAGAAGTCTCATGATGTAACCAGCACCACACATCTCATTAGCAGCAGCCAAAGCACACTCTATTGCATTTAACCTACTTAATCTATATTCATGTATACAGACTAGTTCTGCATAATCATTAAGTCTGCATTATCCTATCTATAAGGTCAGTATCTATAAGAGCTTAGAGGCATGGCTGTGTTACAAAACAAAAGGGAATGAAACTCACTCTGTACACTGCATTAGTAGTTTTTTTTGTTCATTAATTTGTGAATCTGAGTTCATCTGAATACAAATTTTTATATGTTTTAAAACGGCTATTATGTGGAGCTTTAACTTGTGTTGACACTTGTTTAGATTTTTTCTGAATCAAATCCAAAAAGAAATCCGTTTTACAGATACAAATTGGTGATACTACACAGTGTTTTGGTTTTTTTTTTAAATTATGCATAACAACAGTAGTTTCAAAATAATCTTTTGTGTCTCCTTGTGTCAAGCCTGCGCCATACTCTGCATGTCTGCTCTCACATTTGTGTATTTGCATTGCACGGTGTTGACCAAACAAGGACTATCTCACTGTAAATGGCTACTGTAGTACTGTACTGAGAAGGGGAGAAGGGATTGGTCCGACTGTCTCTATGGAAACCACTGGCTGCATTCGTTGAAGGCAGGTCCACAGGGGGGAAAGGCATAGGGGAATCAAATTCTTTTTGCACTTCTCATCATCTAATGGAGCCAATTACGACTCTATAGGTGCAGGCAGTAAACACATTTGCATATTTGATATTCTGGCACACAGTAAGAGTTCAGTGAGCAGAGACTACATTAAGCAAATGCTTCAAAAGCTGCTATGTCTTCATGACTTGTTTTTTGTTGTTGTTTTTTTAACAGTCTGTGTCCCCTCTCTAAATTCAGAGGTTTTTGCAGGTCTGTGAACGCAGCACAGGTGGAACTCTTCTCTTTTCCCATCAGCAGCAGTTTGTGGAGTTTTCAGTCTTGGGGTGGATAAATGATCAGTTGATAAGATCAGAGCTGATCAGATTGTATCGATGGATGAGAGGAGCAGCTGTTTTGGCTTTCTGCTGCTCCGTCTGTGCCCTCCATCTGCAGAGCAAATAATAAGGACAGTTTATATTGCAACAGTGCACCTAATGATAGGTCCAGCTCCAAAACCAAATAATCTAAGCACCTGATCACAATTTTAACAGCTGGGGGTGTTTTTTTGTAATTGGTTTTAATTAGAATGAAGCTTTTTGTTTGCTGTTTTTGCACTGCTACACGCCTCACATTTCTGTGGTTTAGGTGCCTGCCATTTTTGCAGGAGTGCTCTGAACTCTTCAGGTTGAAAAAACTTTAACTAAGAGCGGAAAAGCGCCCCATGTCATTTCCTCTTTTTTTCCTCATTGTCCAAACAAATGATTTGAGAGGCAGGCCTTCTAAGGTGGTGGTGATAATTAGTATTCATTTTTGTTATGCTTTGCCCAACAATAGACAGCAGGTTGCCCAACTGCCCGAGTCATCCTAAAATATGCCTGGAAACAGCCATCATAGAGGAGAAGCTCCTGGACCAACTAGTGGTACCAGTCTCAAAACGTATAAGAGGGACCTCCGCAATGCCAGAGCAAACTATTACTCAGCTTTAGTAGAAGAATATAAGAACAACCCTAGGTTTCTTTTCAGCACTGTAGCCAGGCTGACAGAGAGTCACAGTTCTATTGAGCCTTGTATTCCTTTAGCCCTTAGCAGTAATGATTTTATGAGCTTTTTTAATGACAAAATTCCAACTATTAGAGGCAAAATACATGACCTCCTGTCCTCAGATAGTACCTATCTAACCTCAAACACAGCTGTAAGACCTAACATATATTTAGATTGCTTCTCCCTGATTTCTCCTCAACAATTGTCTGCAGTGATTTCTTCATCTAAATCATCAACATGTCTCTCAGACCCCATTCCAACTAGGCTCCTTAAGAAAGTCTTACCTTTAGTTAACACTCACTTATTAGACATGATCAATATATCTTTATTAACAGGCTATGTACCACAGTCTTTTAAGGTAGCTGTAATTAAACCTCTACTAAAAAAGTCCACCCTGTATCCAGAGGTGTTAGCCAACTATAGACCCATATCTAATCTTCCCTTTCTTTCAAAGATCCTTGAGAAAGTAGTCGCAGACCAGCTGTGTGATTTTCTCCATGATAATAATTTATTGGAAGAATTTCAGTCAGGATTTAGAGTGCATCATAGCACTGAGACAGCACTAGTTAAAATTACAAATGACCTTCTGATTGCTTCAGACAAAGGACTCACATTTGACACAACTGACCATCAAGTTCTGCTACAGAGACTGGAACATTTAATTGGCCTAAAACGTTCTGCACTAAGCTGGTTTAAATCTTATCTATCTGATCGTTTTCAGTTTGTTAATGTTCATGATGAATCATCCTTACGTAGGCCTACTTAAGTTTGTTTTGGAGTTCCACAAGGTTCTGTGCTTGGACCAATCCTATTCACTCTATATATGCTTCCTTTAGGTAACATCATTAGAAATCACTCTGTAAATTTCCATTGTTATGCGGATGATACACAATTGTATTTATCAATGAAACCAGAAGAAACTAATCAATTAACTAAACTTCATAATTGCCTTTAAGACATAAAAACCTGGATGAGCACCAATTTCCTTTTGTTAAATTCAGACAAAACTGAAGTTATTGTTCTTGGCCCCAAACAACTCAGAGACTATATCTGACGACATAGTTTCCCTAGATGGCATTGCTCTGGCCTCTACCACTACCGTAAGAAGCTTCGGAGTAATATTTGACCAAGATTTGTCTTTTAATTCTCATTTCAAGCAAATCTTACGTACTGCATTTTTACATCTGCGTAATATTGCGAAAATTAGGCCTATCCTGACCCAAAAAGATGCAGAAAAATTGGTCCACCCTTTTATTACCTCTAGGCTGGATTACTGTAACTCCCTATTATCAGGTAGCTCTAATAAGTCTTTAAAAACTCTCCAGCTAATTCAGAATGCAGCAGCACATGTACTAACAAGAACTAGGAAACAAGATCATATTTCTCCTGTTTTAGCTTCTCTGCACTGGATCCCTGTAAAATCCAGAACTGAATTTAAAATCCTACTGTTAACTTTTATGGTCAGGCTCCATCATATCTTAGAGAGCTCATAGTGCCATATTATCCGACCAGAACACTGTGCTCTGAGAATGCAGGGTTAAGGCCAAAACACACCGGCGGCGTCATATGACGGCGGCGTCATTGACGCGAGTCAAGTGCGGCCCCCAACACACACAAAAAGGCGTCAGTGGCTGCCGCTTTCACACTGCAGAGAAAAAGTCATTCATCTGCTTCATGTAGCGTTGTTGACATAACGCCCTGGACACACTTGACGCGGAACCAAAGCGCAGCACCCAGCAGCGGAGGCAGTTTTCAGTCAACGCCCATGTTAACCTATCTGACTGTCCACAGAGGCCGCTTCAGTTCGGCGTCTGGTCTATTTTTCACGGGTGCCCGCGAGCACCTCTGTCAAGCTGGATCGAGCAGAAGTCGGACACAGAAAAGACAAGAGAATCCGGCCAATTTTCAAAATAAAATAACAGCAGCACGCACTGAGGAATGAGGAAATACCGTGTTTATAATTTAAAATAACACAACAGTGTATAACCGAACACATTTTTCAATACCATAATCACTTCATTATAATTTTAATTTTGTGTCACCGAGCCTACAGACATAACTACATAACGCCCTGGACACATCGGATGCGTTAGTGACACATTAGTGCCGTCCGGTGTGTCCAGGGCGAAGCCTAATGGCACGGATGTGTGGATGTCTGTTCATCTTTTCGTTCATGTCCTTATTAATGCACACTTTATAACTTGCTTGTTGGATTTTAAAAACAAACGAATGAAAACTAAATGAATATTTATTTGAATATCTTTATTAACATTTAAAAACGAAAATTAAAATAACCGTTAAAAATAGATTATGACCGGATTTTTATGACCCTGTCGGTCAAATGACCGGCGACGAAAAAGTCTAGCGCAACCTCTGCATCCAAGTCATTTTGTAATGCAAAAACATTTTATGGTTCCAGCCTCACAAATGTAACAGGTTTTTTTTGTTCTTTTGTTGCTGCTTTTGCTTTTTATCATTTTATAAGTTATTTTAGTGTTGAGGATTGAACTGTTAGTTGGACATAACAAACATTATGAAGGTGTCACTTTGGGCTCTGGGTAAGTGTGACGCTATCTCTCACTAGTTGCAGATCTTTACAAACCAAACAATCAGTCTAGTGATGTGTCGGTCGCGAATGAAGTCTTTGAAGTGAACGAACGGGAGCCGGCTCCTGATTGGGAGCCACTTTGGGTTTTTATTTTGGTTTTTCTGTTCAAGCTGCACATGATTGGTCAATATGCGTGGTGTCGTCTGTGTGTCCCTGGTGAGCAGAAGGGGGAGGGGCGGGTGTTTCAGGCACACACAGCACAGTGAGCACATGAACAGGAGGGAGGGAGACAGAGAGCGAAAGAGAGCAGGTGCTACAGAGAGAGAGACAACATGCTGGAAAGGTAAAAAAAAAAAAAAAAAAGTTGAGAGCATGAATACAGCAGGAAAAGCAGTAAAATTTGGAATCGTTTCAATTACACTGACAATACAAGGGCAGAGTGTAGAGTCTGCAAGATTAAAATCTCATATCCAAACAACCTGCACAGGCACATGAGAACTGTTCATCCATCAGTGCAATTGGAAGCAAGCAAACCTGCTATTAATGAAGGTGCCAGTGTGTCTACTGCAACTGCTGCTGCAGTTTTAGTTTTATTCTGTTGTGTGATTCTGTTAACTTCTCTATGTTGTTTCACTGTAAATAGTTACAAGTTTACATAGTTACATAGTTAAGTGTAGTAAAAAGCTAAAATGTTAAAATAGTTAAAAGTTTTTTTGTACTTTATAATTTATTTTTTGTAGCACTCTGTAGAGTATATAATGCCATATAAATAGTAAACATTTGATGCAATGTATTTTTTTTTTACAGTAGTAATTTATTTTACACATAATTTTATATTATTGTTGGTAATCAATTAATTTAAGCAACAAAAATCTGAGGAGCCACTTGGGAACCAAAAGAGCCGGCTCTTTTTAGTGAGCCGAGCCAAAAGAACCGGCTCTCTAAAAAGAGCTGGAATTCCCATCACTAAATGAGTCGAGCAATGGATAAAATAATCAGCAGATTATTCGGTAATTAAAACAATCATTAGCAGTGTTGCCAGATCTCGCGAGACAAATAAGCAACCAGGCCTGTGAAAACAAGCCCAAAACAAGCGACTTTTTCTACGGAGCCCCCCTAGGTTCCAGTGAGAGAAAATTAAATAAACTATGTGCACGGTTTTACAGTCCGTGGGGACGGATTTTAAACTGTGGGTACAGATTGTCAATTTACATCCATGTGGACAGATTAGTAAACTGTGCGCAGTTTTGCAAAACTGTACCCATGGTACACAGTTTTTTTTATTTTTCTCCCCCCTGAGCTTCAGGACAATGATTACAAGACTACAACCACCTTTTAACATTATTTAACATTAGAAAGCAGATGGGATATTGAATATAGACTGATGTACCAAGTACATTATATACACAGTAAACCTGTGATAATTAAAATTTGCACACACAAATAAATATCATCCTGAATTCACAAATTATTTATTTATTATTGCTTTTAATGCACTCATCTAACTTTTTTCTTTTAGTTACATGACTGATGTTTTCCTAACCAGAAAAAAACACATTACCCTGCTCTGCCTCTGATTGGCTGGTACTCCTTGCCATCAGGTTCAGAGCCAATTAGAAGCAGGATGCGGGTGGGAAAAAACTCTGCTGTCTCCTGTGTGTATGGGGAAAGGGGAGGGACAGAGGGAACAGGCAAGAGAAATAGTGATGGGATTTCTCGTTCACTTGTGAGAGCCGGTTCTTTGGCTCTCATTCACTTTGAAGAGCCGGTTCAAAGATGCAGTTCGTTTGTTCGGGTTTTTTTTTTTTTTGGGGGGGGGGTGGGGGGGGGGGGTTATTGCTCTGTGTGTGTGTGTGTGTGTGTGTGTGTGTGTGTGTGTGTGTGTGGAGGGCGGGTGTTAGTGGGTTCAACGACGAATCGCATTGCTGATTTATCACATCACATGATCTGGATATTGTAACGTGGGCCCAGAATAGACCCTGCACATATAAAGTTTGGTGTAGCCATAGCAACGCCCTTTATAAACAACAAGCCTGACAATACAAGCAAGTGCTGATAGTGGGTTAGCTTCCTACCTTTCGTTTCTAACCGAGGGGGGTCATCAACACAACGTGAATTAGGAACTGGCTCGTTCACTCTAAAGAGCCGGTTCACTCGTTCACTTCAAAGAGCCGGTTCAAAGATTCAGCTCGCTCGCAAACGTCACATCACTAAAGACAAACTATCCTACGTTTAAATAATATATCAAAAATATCTGCTTGACAACTTATTATGGAGCTGGGAACAAGCCCAAATAAGCAACTACGCTTTAGAGATAAGCCCAAAAAAACAGCGACCCACGACTACCAATATTTGTCAGCGACTTTACAGAAAAACAAGCCCAAAGTCGCTTATAATAAGCGGACTTGGCAACACTGATCATTAGTCAATAGTTCAAACTGAGCTCCACCTCAACCAACTACAACATTAAATTAAAAAATGGTGCCATTCACTTTAGGTTATATGCACTCAAAAATGTTGCCAGTGGTGTGTATGTATGCCTTGTAACTAGTAACTAGTAATTAGGACCCGTGGTAACTACCTTACGCCACTGCATTTATACTATAGTGTTTTTAATACAGTTTGAAGTAAACTATGTTTTTAGTTGGCTTAATTGTGTGGCAGGATAGATTTTTACTTTCACTTTCTGCCCTGCCCACTGAGTGCCACTGGCTAGAGGCAATTACTCACTTGCATGTTGACTGCGGGCCACACCTTGCCTTGCTATGTAGGCAGACCTCCCCTTTCCTCGGGTTGGATCCTCCTACTCTGCACTGGAGCCGGTGTCCGCGGCAATGGCGTGGTTTGGCGTGGTTTGGTGTGGCTGTTCTGACGCCGTTTGGATAGTGTCTCCTCTATGGCGTTAAGCAGAGCTGGCCTGTCTGCCGTCTGGAGATCTGTGCGCTGCCTGTGCGTAACGAGCCCACAGTCACAGCTGCTGTGCTGAATGAGTGAACATAGCGTTCCCCCCCCTTCATCTGGGAGACTTTACCTCAACATACCAGCCAGGCTGCACACCACTGTGGGCAGCTCGCTCTCCAGACCGGGCCTCCCCTATGACGACTATTGCTGTTCTGTCTCCAGTTGGTGTCGCCGTCTCCGTTGCTTTCGCTGTCTCCGCTGTTTCCAGTGTGTCGGCTGTTTCCACTTCTCCTCCAGTTTGAACCCGCTATCTCTACGCTGGTCTGTGACGGACAGACGGGATCCAGTCCAGGTTTCAGCACGAATTAATGAGACACGTTAGTTAAAGCGGTACCCACCCAGCAAAGTTAATTTGATTTAAGTTATTTTTGTTATTTCTTTTTGTGTGTTGCGTTTAATTTAATAATCAGTTAGGGCTTATGGTGCTTTCCAGGCAACCTGTAACTCGTGTTTTTACAACCTTCTACCCGTGAAAGTGCACTGGAATGGCAGTCAAACTCATAACTTACCACCTGTGAACTCGTAACAGATCGATGTACTCCCAGTTATGCTTTCTGACATCACACAGCCCTCTAAACCAATTACCTTACTCCTCTAAACAACAATAGCTATATTTCCATCCAAAAGTGATTCGAATCATTGGGAAATGCGCATTAAAAGAAATATGAATCCTGTGTGTTTCCATTAAATGTACAGACTTTGGTGAAAACTACGAACTCGCGTGAGTTTTCCACAGAACCGGAAACAAAACAAGTCTCGCATTCTTCTTCTTCTTCTTCTACGTTTTCTGGTGGTTGGCAACCAGCTTGTAAATGCATTACGCCTTCCCGACCCGGAATGTGGATATCACCATGGAGAATCCCTCGCTATCGGATCATTATCTGATTACTTTTGATTTCTTTTTACTCGATCACACGCCACTCAGCAACAGTTACTATACTAGATGTTTATCAGATAGTGCTGTCGCAAAATTTAAGGAAAAGATTACTCCGTCATTAAATTCAATACTAAGTCCCTCAGTAACAGAGGTTTCCCGTACTGACTTTGATCATTTTGTCGATAGCGCCGTAGGCTTGCTGCGAACAACACTTGACTCTGTAGCTCCTCTTAAAAAGAAGTTAAAAAAGCAAAGAAAATTCGCTCCTTGGTATAACTCTCAAACCCGTAAGTTAAAACAAATATCGCGAAAGTTTGAAAGGAATTGGCGATTAACCAAACTGGAAGAATCTCGCTTAATCTGGACAGACAGTCTCAAAACTTATAAGAGGGGCCTCCGCAATGCCAGAGCAAACTATTACTCAGCATTAATAGAAGACAATAAGAACAACCCCAGGTTTCTTTTCAGCACTGTAGCCAGGCTGACTGAGAGTCAAAGCTCTATTGAGCCTTGTATTCCTTTAGCCCTTAGCATTAGAGGCAAAATTCATGACCTCCTGTCCTCAGATAGTACCTATCTAACCTCAAACACAGCTGTAAAACCTAATATATATTTAGATTGCTTCTCCCCAATTTCTCTTCAAGAATTGACTGTAGTGATTTCTTCATCCAAATCATCAACGTGTCTCTTAGACCCCATCCCAACTAGGCTACTTAAGGAGGTCTTTCCTTTAGTTAACACTCATATATTAGATATGATCAATATATCCTTATTAACAGGCTATGTACCACAGTCTTTTAAGGTAGCTGTAATTAAACCTCTACTAAAAAGCCCACCCTGGATCCAGAGGTGTTAGCCAACTATAGACCAATATCTAATCTTCCCTTTATGTCAAAGATCCTTGAGAAAGTAGTCGCAGACCAGCTGTGTGATTTTCTCCATGATAATAATTTATTTGAGGAATTTCAGTCAGGATTTAGAGTGCATCATAGCACTGAGACAGCACTAGTTAAAATTACAAATGACCTTCTGATTGCTTCGGACAAAGGACTTGTCTCTGTACTATTAGATCTTAGTGCGCTTGACACAATTGACCATCAAATTCTACTGCAGAGACTGGATCACTTAATTGGCCTAAAAGGTTCTGCACTAAGCTGGTTTAAATCTTATTTATCTGATCGTTTTCAGTTTGTTCACGTTCATAATGAATCGTCCTTACGTACCAAAGTTTGTTTTGGAGTTCCGCAAGGTTCTGTGCTCGGACCAATCCTATTTACTCTATACATGCTTCCTTTAGGTAACATCATTAGAAATCACTCTATAAATTTCCATTGTTATGCGGATGATACTCAGTTGTATTTATCGATGAAGCCAGAAGAAAGTAATCAATTAACTAAACTTCATAATTGCCTTAAGGACATAAAAACTTGGATGAGCACCAATTTCCTGATGTTAAATTCAGACAAAACTGAAGTTATTGTTCTTGGCCCCAAACAACTCAGAGACTCTTTATCTTATGACATAGTTTCTCTTGATGGCATTGCTCTGGCCTCTAGCACTACCGTAAGAAACCTCGGAGTAATATTTGATCAAGATTTGTCTTTTAATTCTCATTTAAAACAAACCTCACGGACTGCATTTTTTCATCTGCGTAATATTGTAAAATTAGGCCTATCCTGACCCGAAAGATGCAGAAAAATTGGTCCACGCTTTTGTTACCTCTAGGCTGGATTACTGTAACTCTCTGTTATCAGGTAGCTCTAGTAAGTCCTTAAAAACTCTCCAGCTAATTCAGAATGCAGCAGCACGTGTACTAACAGGAACTAAGACACGAGATCATATTTCTCCTGTTTTAGCTTCTCTGCACTGGCTCCCTGTAAAATCCAGAATTGAATTTAAAATCCTACTGTTAACTTACAAAGCTTTAAATGGTCAAGCTCTGTCATATCTTAGAGAGCTCATAGTGCCTTATTATCCCACCAGAACACTGCGCTCTGAGAACGCAGGGTTACTCGTGGTCCCTAAAGTCTCCAAAAGTAGATCAGGAGCCAGAGCCTTCAGCTATCAGGCTCCTCTCCTGTGGAATCATCTTCCTGTTACGGTCCGGGAGGCAGACACCATCTCCACATTTAAGACTAGACTTAAGACTTTCCTCTTTGATAAAGCTTATAGTTAGGGCTGGCTCAGGCTTGCCCTGTATCAGCCCCTAGTCAGGCTGACTTAGGCCTAGTCTGCCGGAGGACCCCCCTATAATACACCGGGCACCTTCTTCTTCTTCTCTCTCTCTCTCTCTCGTATTCTATTACTGCATCTTGCTAACTCGGCCATTCTGGATGTCACTAACTCGGCTTCTTCTCCGGAGCCTTTGTGCTCCACTGTCTCTCAGATTAACTCATATCGCAGCGGTGCCTGGACAGCGTGACGTGTGTGGTTGTGCTGCTGCCGTGGTCCTGCCAGATGCCTCCTGCTGCTGCTGCTGCCATCATTAGTCATTAGTCATACTTCTACTGTTATTATACACGACTATTGTCACACATGTATACTGCCAGATATTAATACATACTTTCAACATATTGTACCACAGTAGCCAGAACTATAACTATAACATTATTACTTTCAATAATGTTGTAAGCTACTGTCATTACCTGCATCTCTCTCTCTCTCTCTCTCTCTCTGTCTCATTGTGTCATACGGATTACTGTTAATTTATTATGCTGATCTGTTCTGTACGACATCTATTGCACGTCTGTCCGTCCTGGAAGAGGGATCCCTCCTCAGTTGCTCTTCCTGAGGTTTCTACCATTTTTTTTCCCCATTAAAGGGGTTTTTTGGGGGGGAGTTTTTCCTTATCCGCTGCGAGGGTCATAAGGACAGAGGGATGTTGTATGCTGTAAAGCCCTGTGAGGCAAATTGTGATTTGTGATATTGGGCTTTATAAATAAAATTGATTGATTGATTGATTGATTGAGAGAGATGCGCTACATCAGACTTAAAGGAGCTATATGTAAGAAATCTAAAGCAAATAGTCATAAAATCCTCCTAATATGTCAGAGACTAAGGAATAATGTTCATATAACGTACTGATCTCACCGACAACAATAGTACAGCCAGAATATTCGCATTTAAAAAAATATTTTACGGTCCGCAAATCACGTGTATGTTTTGAATTTGTGTTTTGGCCTGTTGTGCCACCCACCGCTGTCTACCAGTCACGCAGTCAGTAGAGTCTCAGCATCAGTTACAGTTACGACTGAGCTACAGCAGCACGGCAAGCAGCATTAGCAGTGTCCCAGTACATAGCATTAGCAGCCGGCTCCTCCACTGTATCCCGGCAGCAGCGTTAGTAGCAGATAGGCCGGACTTGCTTGAACGGTCCGCTGAAAACTGAAGATCACGGATGCGGCGACACGGCCCTGCCACGTGGGCAAACAAATCAGTCTCCAGTGTGCCGCTGTCCAGCAACCTCGAATCTGTAGTGGAGGGGGGGTGGACACGACTCGCGGCAGTATTTTGAATTTGAGTGCAGTAACCGTTTTGGCTACATTCTTAAATACAGCACCTTTAATTTGATCATAACTGTTTCCATCCCCTGTTCTGCGAATCAACATTTTTTCGAATCAACCAAAACCCAGCTAAAGGGAGCGTATTTTAGTTTGTGCGAATCAGGGGATTTTAATTCGAATTTTGGCATTTCCATCATAATTTTCCAATGCGATACTTCTAGATGCGCATCTAAACAGGCTGATGCAAACATGGCTAATGGCAGCCCCATTGATGCGGTGTTGATGCAGGTGATACACGGTGGGAAACAGACAAAAAATAACCCTAATGTTACCACATTATTGGCAGCCGCTCTGACAGCTGGTTTCCAGTACAAGAATAAATCAATACAAAATATGTTTTCAAACACACAGATAACGTAAAATAAAAAGTATAATGGCATCTGTGACCTTATGTGTCATTTCTCCTCCTCCGTTTCGCTCAAATGGGCAAGGAACCGGCACCTTTGGTGACAGAAGTGATCATAAACAAACATAAACCCCGCACGGTCCGCCATGTTGCTTTGAGAGTTTGGCATGACTTGCCTGGAAGGCTATGAAGTCGTGAGTAGTGACTTGAAGTGGTGACTTACGGGCTCAGAAACCTGGAACGCAGCATTAGTTTAGGGTTTGTGTAGATTTATAATAACATTGTTGTTTTGTTTTGCACTTATCGTATCTGTGTTTAATCTAATTTGATCATTATTTAGGGCTTAGCATAGGATTAGTTTATTTTGGGGTAAATTTGTGTTATCTTTTTGGGTTGCTAGCCCTGCACTGAACTTTATGGGATAATTAGTGTTTAATTTGTGTTTGTGTATCTGTACTATTGAGTTACTGCTTTTTCATTGTTAATTCTTGTTTATTGTTTTCTTTGTTTTCTTTTGTCGCTTCTTTTTTGGTTGGGTTAACTGGGATAGGAGTGATTCTTCGAGCACTGCTCACCCTAACAGTAGTAGTATTGGCTTGGTACATGCCTGGTGAACAGTCCATTTTTTTTTGCCCCTTGCCCCCCCTAATATTTGTTTGGTTGACGGTCTGCCTTCTCTGCCGCAGAATAGGAGCTGATGGGTCCAAGCTGGTTCCCCTGGTGGTGGTTCCCTCATTTTTCCTTTGCAGTGGTGCATTTACGGTATTATTTGGTGTGGTTGTTTTCACGTGAGGTGTGTATCATTACGAACCCTGCCCTTTACCTTGTCTAGTCCATCCTGCTTGCTACTGTAATAACCCTTGGTGCAGCAAATTGTGTGTGAGTGGCTGGCAAACCTTAGCTCAAAGGGGCCCTTGGGACTGTGCAATATATTTTTATATACCGTTATTCCAAATTTTATCATATTTGTTGTTTTTACTTATCATTGTTGTTAATAAAGTCTGTCTATTTTTGGAAATACACGTCTCTGCTCAGTGTTTCTTCGAACTTGCGTGACCTTTTCCTGTTTAGTATCAGAGGTGGTACTTATTAATAATTTCCTGGGGGTGAAATTCCTCTTGGTGGCGTTGTCGGATTCTGGCAAAACTAATTATCTAAATTTAACCCTTGCTGCCTTGCAGCAATAGTTTTTGTTTTGCTGAGGTGCTGAAATAACTGTCACCTGTTTTGATGAAAACACCTATGTTGCATACAGAAGTGCATACATATGCATTGGTGGTCATAACTCCTAGGAATCACTGTAAGTTGTTCAGTTTGCCCCAGCTGACCATCAAGATCACCAGGGCAATGATGAGTGCATGATCCCTCACTGACTTCCCTGCATGAACACTGTCAGTGTTGCTTGTTGGAAATACCACCATGTCGTTGAACTCTGGGTGCAGTAGTGGGCGAAAACTTGACCCCTGTGTAGTCCATACACCCCTAATGTCATAGGGTTGTTTTCATCTGTCCTGAAGTAAACACTCAAGCTACACAGTCATTTGGGCAATAGCTACTGAATAAAACTACAATTACATGGATTTTTTCTGCAGAGATTCAGATTGATAGCTCTTCAGTGACAGACAGCTGTTTTATTTAACAGGGTTTTTTCAAGTATCAAGTTCCACCAGCTGCCTCTGAAGTTTGGTAATGTCAACTTAAACAGCAACATCCGGGCCAGCAGCCCAATAGTAAGTGTTGAAGTGCCTTAGCATTGTTAATGGACCCGTCTTAAAACAAAGAAATCAGTGTTGCCTTGTCACCTGTAAAAAAGCTCTATATGGGAGGAGCAATTCAGCTGAATGACACCACAGCTCAGAGTCAAGAAAGAGGGTCCTGCATTTCTTAGTTGACAGTGACATGACCTTTTCTCTCTCGAGTTTAAATGTGTCAAGACAGCAGATAAGCAGATGCTGGTTTTAGCTACAATTCACTGACAGCATTTTCACCACTGAAATGAGGTAGTGATGAGATTTCTCGTTCACTTGTGAGAGCCGGTTCTTTGGCTCTCATTCACTTTGAAGAGCCGGTTCAAAGATGCAGTTCGTTCGTTCGTTTTTTTGTTTGTTTTTTTGGGGGGGAGGGGGAGGGGGGGGGGTTATTGCTGTGTGTGTGTGTGTGTGTGTGTGTGTGTGTGTGTGTGGAGGGCGGGTGTTAGTGGGTTCAACGACGAATCGCATTGCTGATTTATCACATCACATGATCTGGATATTGTAACGTGGACCCAGAATAGACCCTGCACATATAAAGTTTGGTGTAGCCATAGCAACGCCCTTTATAAACAACAAGCCTGACAATACAAGCAAGTGCTGATAGTGGGTTAGCTTCCTACCTTTCGTTTCTAACCGAGGGGGGTCATCAACACAACGTGAATTAGGAACTGGCTCGTTCACTCTAAAGAGCCGGTTCACTCGTTCACTTCAAAGAGCCGGTTCAAAGACTCGGCTCGTTCGCGAACGTCACATCACTATAATAAGGGAGAGGGAAGGGAGGGTGGAGCAAATCATGCTATTGTGTGATACAAAGGAAGGATGAATATAACCATGGGGGTGGGCAAATTGCTTCACACCAACAACAAAAAAACCCTGCACCATCACTCACAGCAGATAACACGACTGCTGAATATGCTTTTCATGTATCACACTCTTTCATAGGAATACAAAGTGTGTAAGAATGGCTGAATCTCTTTGGAATGACAAGAGGCGAGGCAGAAGGAGCTGCTTAAGTATCAATCACAGATGGGGCCTTTACAGCAGTTGTCATGATAATAGCGATTGGTGAAAGCATCCTCTCCTTCCCCTTTTAATGACATTGAGTCCCACTGTACTTAGACACAAAAGGGAGAGATCAGCCCCACGGCTGCAGGTTGTTGACATCCCTGGTGCCCTGCCTAGTCTTAGCAAATGTGACTGATTCAGATGGGAGATGATTTCAGTCTATTCACAGCCATGTAGAAAATATACAGGGGGGAGTGTGTCAGTTTGTTGAATAGTGCTGGATCTGTAGCTGCACATACTCACTGCATAGTTCACATTTGATTTGCTAAACCCCTTTCTCACCAGCAGGGGATGAGAAAAACCTCCAGGGGCCATCATCTAGCTTCTACATGACAAACATCATGCATCTTTGGAGACATATGGAGTGACAGTGACACTTTCAGTGACACTGAAAGTCATGCCACTGGTCTGATTCATCATTAGGAGTTCATCTCCAGGGAACTGGACTAGATTTAGCAGATGTTGTCCAGCAATGGCTGTCTGCAATGTAAAAAAAAACTACCCAAAAACTAGAATTACCACCTTGAGGTTGTATCCAGTCAAGTTGCACTTATAGTTTACATCCATGTCTGTGAAAACATGGATGCGTCACACACATCTTCCCCCCGGCAGCACAGTTTCATGATTAGTGTCACCAATTCACCAATTCAGTATCTGACCAAATGTCTCCTCTTCTGTTCCTGAGATATGACGTTGAATAATGGCCAGAAAAGTGTTTTTGCTGAACATTATGATGTCACAGCATAGCTGTCAACTCTCCCGTTTTGGCCGGGAAACTACCGTATTTTACCCCTCTTTCCCGCTGTCCTCCCGTAGTAGTATTTTCCCGTAAATCTCCCGTATTACAATATAATTAAAAAAAGAAAAACATTCCTCTGCCTCTCCAAACTGAACTCTGTCACTAGCCTTGTGAGAACTGCCACCTGCAGTAGCCTGGGTGGCAGTTGTCACGAGGTTAGTGTCGACAGCGGGTCTGGTTGACAAGTGGTTATTTTAGATTTCCTGTACACCCAGGGACGGGTTTTACTATGGGCAATGTGGGCGACCACCCAGGACGCAATCTATGTGAGGGCGCACGAGTGAGCGCCCTCCAAAAAAACCAACCAAACAAACAAACAAACAAAAAAAAACTCGCCAGTTTTCTAGACTACCGCTCATTTCCACGTCAAGTTAGTGGAGTGGGCGCTGGGGCGCCCCTATTATCACGTTTCAACCAGCAGCAGAAAGGAAAGGCGAATCCTGGCGGTTGTGGGTTGAACGGGGGTCACAGACAGGAATACGGCGGAGGCTCATAGTCATAGTTTATTTTATTTTTTTTATTTTATTTTGATCCCCCCCTATGTTAATCACTTATTGATGCTGTTTTTGAAGTATGAATAAGTCAATAAGTAATTTATTCCATTGAAATATCAGTGATGTATTATAGAAAAGTGATTTATCTTTTTATAAATGACAAAGGGCACATCTGCCTCATTTTTGCCGTGGTATCATGATACTACTCAGAACTGTGAGACTTTAGGTGGTATCGTACTGTGGGGGGTGGGGAGCGGTTGGGGGGGGTTTGGGGGGGCTTGCAGCGGGAGCCGCAAAATTTCCCTTATTTTCAAATCCAAAACTTGACAGGTATGTGTCACAGTGAAGTTGACCTTTGACCTTTTGGATATAAATTGTTATCACTTCTTCATTGTTTTATCCTATTAAACATTTCTGTGAAATTATGTCTGTATTAGTGTATGAATTCTTGACTTTTGTCAAAAAACATGTTTTGTGAGGTCATAATGACCTTCACCTTTGACCTTTAAGCACCAAAATCCTATCAGTTCATCATCACCATCATTGTTGAGTCCAAGGGGACAGTTGTGCCAAATGTGAAAAAAATCCCTTAAACACCTTCTTTAGATATCACGTTCACAAGAATGACAGATGGACATTCGAATGGACGAACAACCTGAAAACATAATGCCTCCAGCCACAGATCTCGCTGGTGCGGAGGCATAAAAAAAAAAAAAAAAGCCTAGGGTTGACAGTGCTGAGGAGGATGTTGTCGGTTCAACTCGGTCTTGACTCCAGCAGAGGCCCTCCAGCACGAAATTCTACCAGTTGTAAGAAATATTAAGCTTCAGCAACAACTGGACGACAGACAGTTATTATGGAAACCAGCTTCCAGCACACCCATGGATGTGATCTTGATCAATCTATCAATCAATCAATTTTATTTATAAAGCCCAATATCACAAATCACAATTTGCCTCACAGGGCTTTACAGCATACGACATCCCTCTGTCCTTAAGACCCTCACAGCGGATAAGGAAAAACTCCCCAAAAAACCCCTTTAACGGGGAAAAAAAAACAGTAGAAACCTCAGGAAGAGCAACTGAGGAGGGATCCCTCTTCCAGGACGGACAGACGTGCAATAGATGTCGTACAGAACATCTTGAGTAAATATTCTGGTTGTGAGATATACCAAACTTTGATTCACAGAAGAATTAACATCATTAGGCAGCACAAGACTGGAGACAGATATGTCCCTGTCCCTCTGTCTCCTGCTGAGAGATTTTTCACTGCTTCCAGTTCCTGGGCAGAATTAGCCTAATGGTCCATTATGTAACAGGCTTATAGGGAGGAGACAAGTTTATGATGAGTACTGCTGGATCAGGTCTGCTTCCAGTCAGCTGGCAGGGTAAACAATAGATAAATCTATTGTGTGTAGGGGTGGGGTGGGGGAATCACAATATTTTTGTTTGGCAATATTGTATCATCACACAGTACCAAGTAGATTTTTTTTACTACATAAATTATTAATATTACAGATACTAATTAAACTTCAGGTAGCTTTCTTAAAGCAACACTTACCTTTCTGGAAATTTTAAACTTTTCTTTAGATTGAAATGCTATTAATAAGCTGATGGCACACTAAAATGTAAGTGAATTCCACCAGAAATAAAAACTCATAATTATACCATTCTAATATGATTCTAAGAAAATTCGGACCAATCGTTGAGCGTCCTGTCTGTCTTTCTTATGCGGAGGCCTCCGACTGACTTAACCACTCACGTAACATCTAGCTAAGTCAAGCTAGCCCTGAGATGACCATGGTTTCGCCTGGAGCTGTCCCGACAGGAAGACAACGGCAGCGCTGCGACTGGACGCAGAAGCAGAGGAAGCACGGAGGGGTTAGCTCTAGGCTAAGAGCTAACCCCATCAAACCAGCTGTTCCCAGCGGCCTTCTGGCGAACATCCACTCGCTGGACATGAAAATGGATTGCATCCAACTGTGGAGGGACTGCTGCGTCCTTGTGTTCACTGAGACATGGATGAATGGTAACATATCAGACTCTGGTGTTGAGCTAATGGGGCTAACACTACATAGAGCAGATAGGGAGGCTGCATCATCTGGTAAGCTGGTGGCGGTCTAGCAATATAGATGTGAAAAGGACCTCCCAGTTCTGCTCTCAGGATGTGGAGTTTTTGACTGTGAAATGTCAACCCTTTTCATCTTACTATTGCACTACATGTTCTTTCGTATATGTTGCACAAATTATTTTAAATGTTTTGTTTCTTTTTGCTTGGGGTATGGGAAATGTCTTTTCGTTTTTGTGCTGCGCATTAAAATGACAAATGAAGTTCAGTTCAGTTCAGTTCAGTTCATAACATTATATATGACAACACAGCATCCAGTTGCTAATGGCTAATGTTAGCCTACTGTAGCATAGCCGCTGAAACATAAACGTTATCTTCCTTGTGTGTTTCCACTTACTAGGAACGTTAATGGTACTATCTAATGTTAGCATTGTAACCTTATTCTAAAACTCATCAGTCATCACTGACTCCGGTTGAGTTTTAAAACTCCGGTGTTGCGTTTGACTGTCTTGGTTGTAACGTTACACTCGCTCTCCTCTTCCGCGTATCTAACATTACCTTGCTAACGGCTACGTCTATCATAGACGTAATGACTACATAATGGAGGAGGGGGGAGTAGGCCTTTGGAGGGAGGTGGAGTTGCAGGAGGAGGGGGATTGGACTTTGGAGGGAGGTGGGAGCTGTGGATGTTCAAATTTTTTCTAAGTGCTGTGTGAAATGCAAGAAAGGTAAGAGTAGCTTTAAATAATAAAATGTAATTGCTTTTCCAGTCCACTACAGACATTTTGCTACAAATAAAATAACTGAAAACTTTATCTTTTAGATAATGCAGATCTTGACAAAGTTTTCCTTTGGGGACATAATTGAAAAGAAGTAATAAATCACCACATATTTATTGAAATATATGCATATCGCAAAATGTTTGAAATCCTAATAATATTGTATCGTGACTTCAGTATCGTGATAATATCGTATCATGGGGCCTCTGGTGATTCCCACGCCAACTGTGTGCAATAGAAAGATTGTGCTCTCAATTCCAGATTAAAACAATAAAGCAGAGCTACACTACGTCATCTGAAACTAGAAGAGCTCTCACCAAGGCCAAATGCCTTTGCTCGCACTATATATGAAAGTGAAAAGTACTTTGTGTACCTGTGATGTGATTTGTATTCACTCCACTTTTTGGTCATTTTTGCCTTTAATTGATAGGAAAGACAAATGTGAAAGGTGAGAGGTATATTTGGTAGGATTTGTGGAGTTATATTGCTGAGGCATCAAATGAAAGGCAGGAATTAGGGCCCAGGAGTGAAGACTCTCTTCTGATCAAAGAAAAACAAAAAGCCTGGGGCTCACAACAACACCCAAACACATCACTCCAGTAACTGCACTACCCTGGTCACAGTCAGGAAAACACAAGAAGCAAGATGAGAAAGAGGAATGAAGTGGCAATTCAATCACAAGATTTTTGAGTGCGGTACATGATATGGCAGGTTATTGAGTGTGAGTTTTATGTGATGAAAGCCATTTGTCATATGTCTCATTGGTTTGCTAATGACGCAGCAGCAGTAAGGACAAGAGTGGGTGAGCAGCAGTAATGGACTGAGTGTGAGTGCTCATGTATCTGCATGTGTGAGTGATTGGAAGGAAAGTTGTTCAGGAGCCACTCCCCTTTCTGTGGTCACTGTCTCCCTCCTCCGGCTGTCCTGACTCAAATCTGCAACAAAGCCTCAACCAAACTCCTCTGGCCAAGCTCAGATGACCTTTTTGTGTTAAGACCACCTCATTAGAGTTCTGCTTCCCACCCCAGACCTGATGGATCCCAACTAAGTATAAGATCTCAGAGCAGTTCGATATCTGTTTTCATATTTACATTAAAGTGGAAATAGACAAGTTTTTTCGCTTTAACTTATAATTATGGTGTAAATGTTGATTGCACAGCGTAATGACTATAGAATAATGAGACCATCTGTGTTTAGATTGGCTCCACATAACCCTCGCTTTTACTATTGAATTCTGTCTGCGATTGGCTGCAATCTCTCAGGAAAATTAAGGCTTAATTTACGGGACAAAGGAAGTGCATCAGCCATTGCACTACCAAAACATGAAGAGGATAACGCTTTTGATTTCCCCAGTAGCTATTGGTAGCTATCCCTACTTACCAAAGAGTATCCACATAATTAAGATGGTGGAACAAGTGAAGTAAATGGGGAAACTATGGCAGTTGCTAGGCTCTGAGGAAAATGGAAAGTGGTCTGGTTGTCTTTGTGCCAACAATAATACTGTTAAGAAACTCCACATATTATACATTTAACTAAATACTATTATTTCTTTTACTTATGCTTTTCTTATTGTATGCGTTCAGTGTGTCATGTGTTGCAAAACACCCAGTGAGAAGAGGGAAAGAGACATCATGAGGAATATGCGTCTTATTAGCCAGAAAACAATGAAATACAGAGGAACAGTCAATAATAAATAACATAAACAAGAATATAGCTTTGGATCTTAGACTGAATTCTGGTCGCAGTTTGGCAAAATTGGCCGGAAAGAGTAGGGAAAGGACAGGACAGGTTCAGTCTCAGCCTTCAGTGGGTAAACAGCAACTTTGTCCAAAGAAAACTGAACTTAAGAACTAGAATTACTGCTTTCGGTTGTATGCTTTTATAAACAAGTCAAGTGTCAGTTACAGTTTACATCACTGTCTGTCTCAAATGACAGTAAAGAATGGGAGATAGTTAATAGAGATTTGTCATTAATCTTAAGCAGGCTTAGAGGAAATGCAATAGAAAAGTTAGAAAAGATGGGAGATATAATTTACTCATATGGTGCGGAGAGGTTTGGGGTGCATGAGAGAAAGAGGGGTGAGAGGGTATAGTCAGGTAAGTCTAGGCAGCAAAAAGAAATAGAGAAGTTAAGGAAAGGAGACAGTTAAGAAAGTGGAAAAAGGCTACAGAAGAAAAAAGGGAGGGAATTAATGTGTTGCAAGAGGAGATGAGAAGCAGGCTAGCAGCTCTTAGAATGGCAGAGCATCTCAGGAAAAAGAGGAGGAAGATGGAATATGTAAGGACAGCTTTTTTTCAGGGACCCTTTTAAGTTTGTTAAAGGATTGTTTAGCTAGAAAAAGGGAGGGCAGCTTAAAGCAGCAAGGCTAGAGGTTGAAGAATATTTGAGAAATACATATTCAGATTTAGAGAAGAATAGGATAGTAGGTTTTCCACTGAATATCCCTCCATTAGGAGGGATAGAGCATGAGATGGACGTCAGGCCACCTAGGTGAAAGGAAGTTCAGGAGGTGGTCAGGCGTGCAAAGGCTTCTTCAGCACCAGGGCCTAATGGAGTCACCTACAGGGTTTATAAAAGTGCACCTGATATCCTTAAATTTTTGTGGAAGTAGCTAAGTATAGTTTGGGAGAAACAAATTATCCCAAGTGCATGGCGTAGGGCAGGGGGTGTCCTCATTCATAAGGAGAAGGAGTCCGTGGACCTCAGCCAATTAGCCAAGATGATTTCTCTCTTGAATGTAGAGGGGAAGATAGCATACTAGCATGATCTGGCACCAGATTCAGGCAGCGAAGATCAAACAAAAGGGACCTGCATGTAATATTTTTTAGATCTTGCAAATGAGTTTGGTTGTGGGGATTCACAGGACCACATATGTTTTGTCAATTGGTAAAATCTACACTGGACATTTAAAGGCTTCCTTCTCTACATGCTCTTTGTTCTCCAAACAAAGACAGCTATTTGACACCCATCACCAGGAGGTCTCACCTCACACCTCAGTGAGACACAAGTCTCACAACTTGATTGGACAGGACGTTTACAGTGACATGTGACTCTGTGATGTCACAGGCATCTGTACACGGTCTGCTCCCCTCAGACAAATTTCTCTCTTACTCGGGAACTGCGGAGCAGCCCACACCTCTTTCCTGCTGGGCCTGGGGCAGCCCAGATGCTCAGGCCTTTGCTCCTTGCCCTGAACCTTTAAAGGTGGGGCTAATTGCTAACAGACTCTCTTTTTCCTGGACCACGACTTGCTCACGCTCAAGGCTGAGGCAAACCTGAACCAGAGAAGTTAGACTTGCAAGCACAAGGTTTGCAACTAGCTTTCCAGCATCAAGGAACTAAGTGAGTTAGCACCCAGCGTCTAACTCTGCAAGGACCCCGAGCGACTGGCTTCCTCGGATCAGAACCTTTGGAACAAGGACACAACAAAGGCTGCAGCCGGAACCGCAGCTCTTCCCAGCCTTCTTCTGCCGGCTAACAAAGCAGTACACCACCAAGTGACTCTTTCTCCATTCCACTCAAGGATCGGTAAAGTACAACTGGGCATACATTTATCACAGCTTTACAGGCTAAGCAAGACAACTTGTTGTATGTAATTTAATGCTGTCATTGAGTCATTGTTGTAATTGTTTGCAGTTAGGTCATTGATTAGTTGGCTTCGCCAAAGCTAAGTGTTTAGTTTGCTAATACTGTTCATAAACAGATTCTTGAACACAACTAAACAGTCTCTGCACTATTCCAGACCATTTGCAACACAAATCACATTGACATAGACTCATTAACAAATAGGCTTTCAACAGAGTTACACCAAACAGGCATTTCAAAGTTATCACTTCTTTTCCTTTGTCTTTGTCCTGACCACACGGTCAGACAAACACCTCCCCCGATCTGAAGCCAGCTTTGATTCAGCCATCTTGTAGTTCTCTGTTGTCAGCCATTTTGTTTTGTAGGCCAAACGGCTCTCTGTTCACTCTCTGATCACCACACCCACCTTTGTCTTTCTCTCTCTCTCACCAAGGTTGTATATACTGTAGTTAGTTAGAATTTGTGTGTTTTGGTTTGCTTTGCTAGTTTGTGAATAAATATAATTCTTTGGAATCATACCTGCTGTCTGTTTAATGTTGCACAAGAGTGACTGAATAGTCAACCTCTGCTGCGTCAAGAACTCTGAAATCCTTCAGGCGTTATTGTTAATTTTTGTTGTTGTCATTAATTTAATTATTAATAAAACCTCCAAATTAATCGTTTAGCATATTTTATGAGACTGATATCTTTAACTAGCTATCATTTTTCCCTTTACGGGAATGGTGCCCCACGAGGTGATTTAATGTTAATTAAGTCACATTATTTGACATAATTATTAATAATTATTAATAAGTATTAACTATATACGATAGCCATTTGACCCCGACATAATTGGTGCCTCCGTGTGATGCCCTAATATGTTGATCACAACATATTTGGTGCCACCGTGTGAGACCTAATATTATGTTCCTAACATAGTTCAGTACCACATAGCCTCATTTGGGGTGCATTTGACTACTTCAAAGTACCACAGGTGGTTGTTAACTTTGTGAAAGCATATTTTCAGGGTATTAGGTTGTGTCTAAGTACGGCAGGTTTCACAGCAGGTTGGCAGAGGCTAGAAATAGGTATTATGGCAGGGTGTACAATTTCTCCATTACCATTTACTATGGTGATGGGAGTAATCATCAGGGCTTCCAAGTGGGTGGTAGATGGGGAGAGACGGCAGAACGGGATGCATCTTCCACCAGTTAGGGCTTACATGAATGACATGACACTGGTGACCACAACAATTCCATGTACAAAGAGGCTACTAGAGAAGGTAAATAAGAACCTCAAGTGGGCCAGCATGAAGATCAAGCCTAATTAGTCTAAAAGCATCTCAATACGTAGAGAGAAGTGATAGGAAGTTTTTCATAGATGATGAGGAAATCCCAACAATTAGGGAAAAGTCAGTAAAGAACTTAGGTAGGTGGTACAATGTGGAGTTGAATGATGGTGAACAGGTGGTGAAATTTAGAAAAGATGTGGCTGAAGGATTAGATAGTTGTGGTGTTTGCAGTTTGGGCTATATCCTAGGTTACTGTGGCCACTGTCAGTTTATGAAATTCCAATATCCGTTGTGGAGAGAATTGAAAGGTTGGTTAGCTCCTATATTAGGAAGTGGCTGGGCGCTCCTAGGTCAGGACAGAGCTGTTGTTATCTGGGAGTAAGGATGTGGTAGTTAGGAGTGTGGTTCCAAATCCAACCAAGGGGAGGAAATGGAACCCAAGATCAGCAGTTCAGGAGGCAGAGGCAGCTCTTAGCCATGCAGATGTGATAGCATAGAAATGTTTATTCATTTTCTATGTACTACGTTGCCGCTTTAAGTGCCCATTTAATTCCTTGGTAGATTTTTGTTTATTTTCTTTATGCAATTTAGCCTTTTGTTTTGGGCAGTTATTTGTTTTCTTTATTTGCTAATTTGCTCTCTTTTTGAGCAGTTATTTGTATAATTTACTTAGGTTCTTTATTTTGTAACTTGCCCATTAGTTTGCATATTTTTGTTTATTTCTTTTGGTAGGTGTTATCCCACTAATTTGTTTTATTTCCCTTTCAGTTGCTGAAGGCCGGTGGTGGTGGCGGTGCAGGTGCAGGTTAACTGGGTGGTGGTGTCTCTCCCCGTTGTGTGTGCTGTGCTTTGTTTTCCCTTTTGTTTGAGACCATGCTGCAAGGTGAGTGTATTTACTGATCATTTGAGTTTATCTTCTCTATCTTCTTTAACTTTAGCTTATATTGGAGTTATGCTATGTAGCATGTGAAACAGGGTATGGTGAATATGCTAAGAAAGGTAGTATCGGCACGGTCACTACCTGGAGCTCGCATGAACGGAGCCTGGGTTTGTTGAAGGTGGCAGTGCTTTTTGGGCTGAGAAAGCTATGTGTAAGGTAAGGTAAAGGAGGTTGTTGAGTCGGTGCGGGAAGCAGTGAGAGCTGGCCCAGGGCGTCACAGTAGTGCTTTTTAGACCCCACACTGGCATTAGGGGAGTGTCTCTGGGATGACAGAGATCACTGTCTAGCCTCCTGGAGGTGTGGTGGGACCAACTAGACGAAACACTGGTGAAAAGAGGTTCCCACCTGATGACCCCAAAGACATGTTAGTTATCACTGCTCACTGGTCGGTATAGTTAAGCCTTGCCATAATAGCTTATCATAGGGCTTAGGAGGTTATTCACTGAGTGCTGATCCTTTCTCTGGAGCATAAATTTCTTATGTTTATTTGAACTGTGAAAACGTGGATGCTTGCATGACACACATGTTCACCCTGACAGCACAGAAGATCTATACAATTAGCACAATTTGAAGGTGGGCACCCAAGATTAGTGTATCCAATTAAATATCTGACCAAATGTTTCCCCTTCTGCTCCTGAAATATGATGTTGAGTAATGGCCAGAAAAGTGTTTTTGTCGAATAGTTTGATGTTACAGTGACAATGACTTTTGACCTTTGGATATAAACTGTCATCACTTCATCATTTGAACCTGTTACACATTTGTGTGAAATTTTGTCATAATAAGCGTATGAATTGTTGAGTTATAGCCAAAAACATGCTTTGTGAGGTCACATTGACCTTTGACCTTCAACCACCAAATTCTAATCTGTTCATTTTTGAGTCCAAGTGAATGTTTGTGCCAAATTGAAGATATTCCCTCTAGGCGTTCTTGAGATGTTGCATTAACAAGAATGGGACTGACAGATGGACAGATGGATGGAAAACTTGAAAACATAATGCCTCTAGCCATGGCAATTGCCTGTGCAGAGGCATAAAAAGACAGACACCCCTTAAAGATGCAGAAAAATTGGTCCACGCTTTTGTTACCTCTAGGCTGGATTACTGTAACTCTCTATTATCAGGTAGCTCTAGTAAGTCCTTAAACACTCTCCAGCTAATTCAGAATGCAGCAGCACGTCTACTAACAGGAACTAAGAAACGTGATCATATTTCTCCTGTTTTAGCTTCTCTGCACTGGCTCCCTGTAAAATCCAGAATTGAATTTAAAATCCTACTGTTAACTTATAAAGCTCTAAATGGTCAAGATCCATCATATCTTAGAGAGCTCATAGTGTCATATTATCCCACCAGAACACTGCGCTCTGAGAACGCAGGGTTACTCGTGGTCCCTAAAGTCTCCAAAAGTAGATCAGGAGCCAGAGCCTTCAGCTATCAGGCTCCTCTCCTGTGGAATCATCTTCCTGTTACGGTCCGGGAGGCAGACACCGTCTCCACATTTAAGACTAGACTTAAGACTTTCCTCTTTGATAAAGCTTATAGTTAGGGCTGGCTCAGGCTTGCCCTGTATCAGCCCCTAGTTAGGCTGACTTAGGCCTAGTCTGCTGGAGGACCCCCTATAATACACCGGGCACCTTCTCTCCTTCTCTCTCTCTCTCTCTCTCGTATTCTATTACTGCATCTTGCTAACTCGGCCATTCTGGATGTCACTAACTCGGCTTCTTCTCCGGAGCCTTTGTGCTCCACTGTCTCTCAGATTAACTCATATCGCAACGGTGCCTGGACAGCGTGACGTGTGTGGTTGTGCTGCTGCCGTGGTCCTGCCAGATGCCTCCTGCTGCTGCTGCCATCATTAGTCATTAGTCATACTTCTACTGTTATTATACACATATGACTATTGTCACACTTGTATACTGCCAGATATTAATACATACTTTCAACATATTGTACCACAGTAGCCAGAACTATAACTATAATATTATTACTTTCAACAATGTTGTTGTAAGCTACTGTCATTACCTGCATCTCTCTTTTGGGGAGTTTTTCCTTATCCGCTGCGAGGGTCATAAGGACAGAGGGATGTTGTATGCTGTAAAGCCCTGTGAGGCAAATTGTGATTTGTGATATTGGGCTTTATAAATAAAATTGATTGATTGATTGAATTGAAAGCTGCACAAATCAATATTTTCTTATAATAACAATAGGTCAAATGACTATGTGTAACATGAAAGGTGGAAGTCATAGTGACAAACCCTCAGAGAATTTCAACTCAATTCTGCAGTTCCCCTCAATGCTAGGGGGTATTGTAGCATCAACCTCCAGCAGCAGCAGGCAGCTGTTTTTAGCTCAAAGCTCTAATAAACTCACTGTATCAACCTGATCTCACAGAAATCTGTGAAATGACCACAATCTTTTAACACTGCATTCTGTGGTGTTGAGTACCACGGAAACAATGCCAAAGCAAAGTCAATTAGGATCTTTTGTCATGGTGGACATACAAATTCCTTGGTTCAACAACATCAGGCAGTGGGCAGTGGTTAATGTTGTTTTCTAGTTTCGAAAACCTTAGACAACTTTTCTTGCTATTTTTATCGTCATTTGACTGAATTTATTGAAGTGCATTAGTTATGATTGTTTGTTCTCTAAAAACATTGAATTGTGTGTGATATAACTGTCATTTTGATGTAATGAGGTAGATAGATTATAGCATATATATTCCTCTTTTATAATTTCCCCTCAAGAATAATAATAATAATTATAATAATAACATTCTTTCAAGATATTTTTTGGGGCATTTTGGCCTTTAATTGATAGGACAGACAAGCGTAAAGGGGGAGAGAGAGAGGGAGTGACATGCAGCAAAGGGCCACAGGCTGGAGTCGAACCCGGGATGCTGCGGCAACAGCCTTGTACATAGGGCGCCTGCTCGACCACGAAGCCACCAACGCCCCAATAATAATAATAACATGATAGTTCGGCTGTACTAGATATTTGATATATTCAGTAGATTTACTTTTTTACAACCTTATTTGACAACTCTACAACCTGAAGAACTACCATCCCATAAACACCATTTCCAGAGTACTAGCTAAAATATCTGAAATTAAACAACATCCTTACTTTTTCTTAACATAGCTCATCTAGGTGCAGTCTAATTACTAGTTTGGCTTTACTGGATATTTGATATATTCAGTAGATATATCTTTTTACCACCATATTTTGAGCCCTACTTTGCAAATCAGAGGAACTACAACTGTGTTGCTGATATGTATCAAGCTGCATGGCGCGGTCCAAGGGAATTGTAGTTTTTTTTTTTTTTGTGATCAACTGTTTTTTGTTTTTTTTCACTTTTACAATACAAACATTCCCTTATAGGGAAACGACGCCCACATCCAGAGTGTCCAGATGGTGTCTCCAAAGTCCTAAAAAGTCTGAGAGGCATAGTCAATAATCAGTAATTATCCAAAGTCCAGACATAGAAGGAACAAAAAGCCAGAATGTTCAGTGATCCCTCCCAGACCGTGGACATGAACATCAGAAATCCCCACATGGGCGCCAGACCCCCCTCATCCCAGTCATCCTCCCACCCCTCCTGTGGCGAACCCACCCCAATAAAAAAAAAAAATAAAAATAAAAATAAAAAATAAAAAACACAATCAGTCCAGTTAACAATACAGATCTAAACAATTCTCTGTTCTTTCAGCTTTTCAATGACCTGTGACCATGCCTGTGTGTTAAGTGCTCTTGGACCAGCACCGTGTAATCTTGCCACTGATAATTCCATATATAAAATTTCTATAAACAGATTAGACCAGTGACTAACAGACAAATCATGCGGAGGCTTCAAGTGCATTGCAAGCATTTTTTTGGCTTCTGTTAGGCCTGCCAAGTATATATGTTTCTCTGTAACTGACAAATTTAATGCAGAATCATCATTCAGTAGGAGCACCCTGGGAGAACAAGAAATTGTCTTTCCGATAATGTTAGACATAAGGCCTGTTTCCACTGATGAAGTTCCTGGTACTATTTGGGGGGCAGGAACTACTACAGGAACGTCCTCTCGCTCAGCCCTCTCAACCGCCGTGTCTCCACTGAGAGAGCAGAGTAGGAGGAAGGTTCCTGTAAAGTTACTGGGCTCTGTATGTGACGTAATCGTTGCGTGACCATTTTGACCGGGGTGATGTAGGGGCGTAGGGACGCCGTTAGCCGTTAGCCATTAGCGGTGTCTGTAATAACTCCGGTCATGGTCCGTGAAAATTTTTTTTTTTCTAGTGGATGTCTTAGTTACAACATGATTGAGCTAACTGGAGTAGTTTCATGTCATCGGCTTTTAACAGATGACATCCTGATGTTAGCTTTGCTGCTGCTGTTAGCTGTCCCTGTCAGCTGATGCTTTCTAGACATCGTGATTTCCCAAAACTGAATAAATACCACACATAGCAACACAAAACTACTTTGCTAGCTCAATCATGTTGTAACTAAGATATCCGATAGAAAACATATTTTTCATGGACCGTTTATTGAGTTATTACAGACACCGCTAACAGCTAACGGTTAGCCCAGCTAATCTACGATAACCATGTTGTTATTTACAAAACATCACATCCCACCTTGAGTAGTGGGATGTGATATCCAATCAGCACCAAGTAAACCCCAAGCCCCAGCCAGGAGTTTCTCGGGGCCGTTCTGAGTAACTACTCCGAGGCAGGGACTTGTTTAGCCCCTGTAAAAGTTCCGGAATTCTGTCCTTTGGGGGTGGTTCCTGCGGTGGAGACACGCACCAACAGCCCCAGCCCTGTAAAATTACCCCGAAGTTCCTGCAGTGGAAACGGGCCTATAGAGGTGCTGATTTTTTGCCAAAATGATATTAATCTGCATTGCCAAAACATGTGAGAATGATATGCTTGTGTTAACAGAAACCACACAATGAGGAGGTGTTTTTATTCATTGAATGTTGTTTTGTTTTTTTGGTGTTAAATAAATTCGGTGTAAAAAATAAAAATGGATGAGCTGATGGTGATGGTTTTTAGAAGCCAGTTTTATGTTGGTAAAAATGTGGTTCCAGGGTATTTCAATTGAAGTTAAATCTTTTTGCCAATTGTTCTGGAGCACAAGAGGTTTATATGATAACTCAAGAAGAAATTTATACAGGGTCTGCCCATTGGTCCGATAGCCCATGGGTCCGACATCCCATTGTTCCGACCATATTAAACCCATTGTTCCTAAGTCCCGTTGTTCCGAAATCATCATGATGCCCTGTGGTTAAGGTTTAGGCACAAAAACCACTTGGTTAGGAAAAGATCATGGTGTGGGTTAAAATGAAAAAGAAAGTGGCAAACACATAAGCCGTGTGCCTGCTTCTCCTCAAGCCTTTCCCAGCTGACCCAGAGCTGGTTGCGGCGCACCATCAAGGCAGAAATACGCCCGCCGGGAGCCGTTCAGCACCACGGAGAGCTCCCCACACAACCCCGACCCCAGAGTTAATAACAGGAGGTTATGGTGTTTTACTCTCTTCTCTCTATGGCACTTGTATCTCGATCAGTAGCCTACTTTTGTTGCGTTTGCTGATCCTCTATGGTACACAAATACAGTATAGCCTAGTATAATCACATATCGGAACAACAGGACGTCAGACTAATGGGATGTCGGACCAATGGGCTGTCGGACCAATGACATGGACCCATTTATACAAGGATGAAGCTAAACCACCGGTCGTATATTGCTCAGCTATAATGGTGTGAGAGGACAATGTATCAAGTTTTCTGTCCCAGGGTACTCCATAAGCTTTTATTGCAGATCTCAGTCTCAGATAAAAGAAAAAATAATGGCCAGGTAAATTGTATTGTTGTTGTAAATCTTGGAATGCACAAAGGCCTTTATCTCCACGGACATCTTTAAGTACAAGAATTCCTCTGTCTGGCCACTCAGGAAAGGTAAAAGGGTGAGAGTCGGATAATAGTGAATGGTTATAAACGACTGGAGAATTTAGATGCCATTTTTGGGTTGTTTTTAATATTTTTAATTGCAGCTCGCCAACTGACTATCAAATGGGTAATTATGGGACCAAACTGTAATTTAGCTGTCTTAAGAGTGATTGCGGAATAAACTGTATCCTGGAGTCTATAGGGGTGCACTAAATGTTCTTCATTAGATCTCCAAGACGTCTGTGCATGAGGATCAAACCAAACAGATAGAGATCTCAAAGTATGCGCCAAAGCATATAATTTCAGACTGGGGAGAGATAATCCACCAGAAATTCTGTCATGTTGCAGAGTAGACAGTTTCACTCTCGGTTGTTTCCCTTTCCATATAAATTTTGATATGATAGAGTGAAAATTTTCCCAATACTTTGGTGAGGAGGCAAAGGAATCACTGAAGAGAAAAAATTAATATGAGGTAAAATATCCATCTTTATAATCAAAACACGTGCTTGGAATGAAAATGGCATGTTAGAGTTAGACCGCCTCATTAAGTCTGCCTCAGTTATCTTGAAAGTATTTGTAAAATTGTAATATATAATAGAATGAAGATTAGGATGAATTTCAATACCTAGATGTGTAAAGGTTTTCTTAATTGGTGGGTTAAAGGAACTCAAAAGACTATCCATGCCTGAATTAAGTGGCATCAATGCAAACTTAGACCAATTTATCTTATAATCAGAAAAACTTCCAAATTCATTGAAAAGAGTTAAAATATGAGGTATGGATTCTGAAGTTCTGCTTATATATAGTAAAAGGTCATCAGCGAACACCTTGTGGTGAGTACTAATGAAATAATGACTAATTTAGGAGAGAGAGGGCAACCCTGGCGAGTAGAACCCTGTATAGTAAACTGAGAAGAACAAAGATGACCTGTGGAAACCATGGCAGAGGGACTGACATTATGGGCTCTAGTTTCGCAGACCGGGTGAGGCAGAGGCGCAGTGCACCTGCGCTTCGGGTGTGGCCAGGCAGATTTTGCAAGTTTGGCACACCGGGTGTGGCCAGGCAAATTTTGCAAGTTTGGCACACACACAGCAGCTACTCCTCTTTCCCACCTCCATCCCTCCTACCTGCGCAAGTCGAAAAGAGGGAGGAGAGAAGGCATGGAGTGGGTTTTACACAGCCCATTCACATCACACCAATCACATGAGCCCCTCTCCTCGCCATTAAATGCGCCGCGCGAAAGCTCGCAGTGTCCGAATATATGGAACTGCGAGCAGACCTCCACGGGCTGATGATGCAAAGGTAGCCTGGGAGGAGGTCACCACAGTCGTAAATCAATGTTGTGTTTCTCTTGTGCGTGCACGCTCTGTCTTTCTCTCTCGCAGTCTCACTCTGTTTCTTTTCTTTTGACTTTTCTAAGATGACAGATGCTGAATATATACTCCCTATCTGATGCTGTGGCTGTTTGTGGTTGGCTGAGAGGGGTGTGAACTCATTAGTTTGCAGCTGTATTAATCAAATCAGGTTGGGTTTCCATTACGCGCGCCAAACGGTGCCAGTCCCCTTTGATCTGACATCAGATGTGACGGGACAGTCGATATAAAGATACATTTATGTGCTGATTGCAGATAGTTGCATTGAATAGTGTTTTTTGGGGTATTTATTGCATTGTTAATGTGCCTGATATTCTGGAAACTTGCCTGTGAGGTTTTGGTGACATGTGCACACTGTCAGCCAAACTTCAGCTTACACTGGCTGTGCTCCCCCTACTCTGACAGTAGACCTGGTTTCAGCTGGCGAGCTTTTAGCGCACCTTCAGCGAAGCCTTTTGGCACGAAACTGTCACTGCGCCAAGCTGGATCTGTCGACACCTCCCCCTGCTGCGCTGCCACACCCATCTCAGCCTCACCTCGGTCTGCCAAACTACCAAACTGAGCGTGCCTCGGGTTGCACTGCTCGAAACTAGCTCTGCGTGGGGTTCGCCACCCTGCGACACCCTGCGCTGCGCCGGGAAACTAGAGCCCAAAGTGTTTTAATCATATTAATGAAATTAGATCCAATACTGTCCAAAGATATTCTCATCCCAATTGATCAAAAGCTTTTTCTGCATCTAAAGAAAGAATAGAGCAAGAGGAGGAAATATCTCTGGCAGCGTCAATAATATGTAGCAGTCTGCGGATGTTGTCTGAAGCTAACCGGAATAACAAAGCCTGTTTGATCACTGTGAATGAGAGTTGTCATTAAATTGTCTAGTCTGAATTGTAGTTTTTTAATTTTAACCATATTTTACCCATATCTGACAGCACCCCCTGTTGTTTACTACACTCACATGATAGTTGAGGTCAAGATCTCTCTATAACAGTTAGTCCCATGTCTGTTGTTGCTGAATTATAAGCCTTTAAACATGCACCGAGGTCAAGGTTCAAAGGTCAGTGTTTTAAAGCAGGAGCCATGTAGAATCTTCATATTGAAATATGTTACTCTCCAGACTGAGACCTTTCCAATGATGTATTTGGTTTAGCTCTACGACAAAGTTTTAATTTTTTCATTTTTTGGACACAAGCCATGCCAGGTCTAGTTCCAGACTACTCTGGAAATCCAGAGTTCTCGCTAGAGCACAATTTGAATTTGCTCAGCGAGTCACTCTGGCAATCAGTAATGATGCTCATTACCCATGCCCTTGTAGCTGAGCTGCACCAATCTCATCGGTGTATCTGATATAGGTGGGCCAGAGGTGAGCTAAACAGATCACGACAGTGCTGCGACAAGTCCAGAATCAGTCAGTAAACATTGCAAGATCGCTACGAATGAACACCAGTTGTTTGAAATGGCTTTGGCCACTACAATGAACGAGTTAGACTTTTTCTCTAAAAGAGGAACAGAAGACGGCGCTTGAATCTTTCCTTTGCAAAAAGGATGTTTTTGCTGTTTTGCCGACCAGATACGGCAAGAGTCTAATCTACCAGTTAGCTCCACTGGTAGCGCTCTGGATATGTCACCCCGTGTATTGTTCTGATTGGTCATGGTGTTATCCAATTGCATGCAGTGATATTTTCAAATGCATACTTGGTGCCGGCCCTCGAGTTGGGCCATTTGCATTGCTCATAGCCAGACCCTAAATCTTTCTTGATTTGGGTCTGGATTTCCAGGCTAGTTTCAGACATCACTTTGAAGGTCCAGTGTATAAAATGAATTTTTTGTTTGTTTGTTTGCTTGTCTTTTCCCGTTTACTGGAAATAGCTACTAAAATTAGTCTGTTTTTTGTATCTTTATGATTCTTGGTTTTGGGATTTTATGTCAGCACCCTAATGACCCTGGGAGCTATGCTGTCGGGGGCATTTTGCCCCTGGTAGGGTTTCCCATGGCAGATTGGTTCTGGGCGAAGGGTCAGACGAAGAACGGTTCAAAAGACCCTTCATGATGGATAATAACAGGAGAGCATGTACCTGGCCCGGAGGGTTACGGGGGCCCCGCCCTGGAGCCAGGCCTGGGGTTGGGGCCCGGGGTTGGGGACCGCGGGCGAGCGCCTGGTGGCTGGGCCTTCGCCCATGGGGTCCGGCCGGGCCCAGCCCGAACCGGCTACATGGGCTCATCCCCCTGCAGGCCCACCACCTGCAGAGGGATCCAGAAGGGAGTGGTGCATTGTGGATCGGGCAGCAGACCAAGGCAGGGGCCTTGGCGGTCCAATCCTCGGCTACAGAAGTTGGCTCTTGGGACATGGAATGTCATCTCTCTGGTGGGGAAGGAGCCAGAGCTTGTGGAAGAGATTGAGCGTTACCGGCTAGATATAGTCGACCTCACCTCGACACATAGTTCCGGCTCTGGAACCCAAGTCCTTGAGAGGGGTTGGACTCTCTCCTTTGCTGAAGTTGCTCCTGGTGAGAGGCGGAGGGCTGGGGTGAGCTTTCTGATAGCCCCCAGACTCTCTGCCTGTATGTTGGGGTTCACCCCGGTAGATGAAAGGGTTGCTTCCCTGCACCTTCGGGTCGGGGAACGGGTCCTGACTGTTGTCTGCGCTTATGCGCCGAACAGCAGTTCAGAGTACCCACCCTTTTTGGAGTCCCTGGGACGGGTGCTGGACAGTGCCCCTCCAGGTCCTCCACAGCAGGACCTGGAGGGGCATGACTGGGAGGAACGGCCTGCCCAATCTGATCCCGAGTGGTGTTCAGTTATTGGAATTCTGTGCGGGTCGCAGTTTGGCCATAACTAATACCATGTTTGAGCATAAGGATGTCCATTGGTGCACGTGGCACCAGGACAGCCTAGGTCACAGGTCAATGATTGACTTTGTAGTCGTATCATTTGACCTGTGACCATATGCTCTGGACACTGGGGTGAAGAAAGGAATAGAGCTGTCAACTGATCACCACCTGGTGGTGAGTTGGATCAGATGGCAGGGGAGGACGCCACGCAGACCAGGCAGGCCCAAGCAAGCAGTGAGGGTCTGCTGGGAATGCCTGGCGGAAGAACCCGTCAAGATGATCTTCAACTCCCACCCCCGGGAGAGCTTCGACGCGTCTTGAGGGCAGAGGGGGACATTGAGTCTGAATGTGTCGCTCTGCTATTGTCGAGGCGGCGATTGTGAGCTGTGGCCGCAAGGCTGCTGGGGCCAGTCGCGGCGGTAATCCCCGAACCCACTGGTGGACACAGAGAGGTGAGGGGAGCCGTCAGGCTGAAGAAGGAGGCCTACAGGGCATGGTTGGTCTGTGGGTCTCCACAAGCAGCTGGCGGGTACCGGCGGGCCAAGCGGAGTGCAGCAGTGGCAGTCGCAGAGGCAAAAACTCAGGCGTGGGAGGAGTTCGGTGAGGCCATGGAGAAAGACTATTGATCGGCTCCAAAGAGGTTCTGGCCAACCGTCTGGCGCCTCAGGGGGGAAGGAGGCAACTTGATCACACTGTTTATAGTGGGGGCGGGGAGCTGCTGACGTCAACTGGGGAAATGTCGGGCGGTGGAAGGAATACTTTGAGGAGCTCCTCAATCCCACCAACACATATTCCAGTGAGGAAACAGAGACGGGGGTCTCGGGGGCGGGTCGTCCAATTTCTGGGGCAGAAGTCACCAAGGTAGTGAAACAACTCCGCGGTGGCGGAGCCCCGGGGGTGGATGAGATGCGCCATGGATATCTTAAGCCTCTGGAGTGGCAGACCAGGTTGGTGGTCCCCATCTTCAAGAAAGGGGACCAGACGGTGTGTTGCAATTACAGGGGGATAACACTCCTCACCCAATAAGGTCTACTCCAGGGTGCTGGAGAAGAGGGTCCAGTTGATAGTTGAACCTCAGATTGAGGAGGAGCAATGTGGTTTTCGTCCCGGACGCGGAACCGTGGACCAGCTCTTTACCCTCGCCAGGGTGCTGGAGGTGGCATAGGAGTTACTCCAACCAGTCCACATGTGTTTTGTGGATTTGGAGAAGGCTTACGACCGTGTACTCAGGGGCATTCTGTGGGGGGTGCTCAGGGAGTACAGGGTTGGTGGCCCCTTGCTAAGGGCCATCCAGTTCCTGTACCGAAGGAGCCCGAGTCTGGTTCGCGTGGCTGGCAGTAAGTCGGACCTGTTCCCGGTGAGAGGTGGACTCCGCCAGGGCTGCTCTTTGTCACCGGTTCTGTTCATAACTTTCATGGACAGAATTTCTAGGTGCAGCCAAGTGGTGGAGGGCGTCAGGTTCGGTGACAGGAGGATCTCGTCTCTGAATTTGCGGATGACGTGGTCCTCCTAGCCCCATCAAACAGTGACCTCCGGCTCTTGCTGGGACGGTTCGCAGCTGAGTGTGAAGCGGCTGGGATGAGAATCAGCACCTCCAAGTCTGAGACCATGGTCCTCAGCCGGAAAAGGGTGGATTGCCCTCTCTAGGTCTCAGGATTTTGTTCACGAGTGAGGGTAGGATGGAGCGGGAGATTGACAGGCGGATTGGGGCGGCGTCAGCAGTGATGCAGGCGCTTAACCGGTCCGTTGTGGTGAAGAGGGAGCTTAGCCAGAAATTGAAGCTCTCGATTTACCGGTCGATCTACGTTCCAACCCTCACCTATGGTCACGAGCACTGGATAGTGACCGAAAGAACAAGATCGCGAGTACAAGCGGCCGAAATGAGTTTCCTGCGCAGGGTGGCTGGGCTCAGCCTTGGAGATAGGGTGAGGAGCTCGGACATCCAGGAGGGACTCGGAGTAGAGCCGCTGCTCCTCCACATCGAGAGGAGCCAGTTGAGGTGGTTCGGACATCTAGTAAGGATGCCTTCCGGACTCCTCCCTTGGGAGGTGTTTCGGGCATGTCCAACCAGGAGGAGACCTCGGGGCCACCTCAAGACACGCTGGAGGGATTCCATCGCCCGGCTGGCCTGGGAACACCTTGGGGTTCCCTCAGAAGAGCTGATGGAAGTGGCTGGGGGAAAGGACTGTCTGGGCTTCCTTGCTGAGGCTGCTGCCCCCGCGACCTGGACCCCGATAAGCGGAGGACGACGGGTACGACGATGTCAGCATGACATACATTCAGTTAGAATCTGTTTTATTAGCCAATGCAAGCATACAAAGAATGTGTCTTGGTGTTTGCTCCCAAAAACACGCAACACAGAAGAATAAAAATAGAAAAAAGTAAACCAATAATAACAATAATGAAATCAGCAGAAATATTAAAATTATACTGAAATTGTAAAATTTATTTACAGAGTGGTATATGGTATATAAAACGTAAAATGTAATATTGACTGTACAAAGGAAATATAATCTGTGCTATGGATAAAGGAATGAAGTGTATGAAATGTATGACGGTGAAAAGAGCAACAATGTGCATAAATGATTAAATTATGTAACAGTGGAAGTTGAATGCAATGCACAAACTTAAGTCCAGTTTGATGAAATAATATGAAAGTGACAAGTGCAGAGATTAAATGAGGGATGTGAAATGTAAAGTCCAGTTTGATCATCCCGTCTTCATCCTGTTTATATTGCCATGGTACAGGATTTGATGCACGCACGCGCGCACACACACACACACACACACACACACACACACACACACACACACACGCATGCAGACACACAGACACAGACACAGACACACACACACACACACACACACACACACACAGACACACACACACACACACACACACACACACACAGTGTAGAGCCCTGTTTGAACTCTGTTTATAGCCTCATTGTAGCCTGTAGCTCTAACTGCCTCTCTGGGCACCGCGTTCACGTGTGCGCGCTTGCACAAGACCGTGAGACATGGGCACCGCGTTCATGTGTGTGTGCTTGCTTTCGCAGGCAACGGAGAGACTCAGCACTGAACGATTCTGTGAATGAATTTTTTTTAATGAACTGATTCTAGTAATTCAGTAACAACTAAAGAACTGCTTTGCCCATCACTAGTCCATGGTGCAGTTTATTGTGAGCAGTGCTGGTTATATAGTCTGACAGCAGCAGGCAGGAAGAACCTGCGATAGCGTTCCTTCACACGCTTTGGGTGAATCAGTCTATCGCTGAAGGAGCTTTCCAGAGCTTTTATCTCTTCCTGCAGAGGATGGGAGTCATTTGTTCTCAGAATTGACAGCTTGGCTGTCATCCTCCTTTCTCCCACCACCTGCACAGAGTCCAGAGAGCATCCCAGGACAGAGCTGGCCTTCTTGATCAGCTTGTCCAGTCTCTTCCTATCTGCAGCTGAGACACTGCTGCCCCAGCAGACCACTACGTAAAAGATGGCTGATGCCATTACAGTGTCAAAGAAGGTCTTCAGGAGCGTCCCCTGCACTCCAAAAGGCCTGAGCTGCCTCAGCAGGTAAAGTCTGCTTTAGCCTTTTCTGTATAGTGCTGTTATGTGATCAGTCCAGTCCAGTTTATTGTTAAGATGAACACCCCGGTACTTATAAGATGTCACCATCGCAATGTCCTTCCCTGGATGTTCACTGGTGTTGGGGGGACGAGTCTGCGCCTGCGGAAATCCACCACCAGCTCTTTGGTTTTCCCCACGTTGATCTGAAGGTGGTTCCTCAGGCACTGGTCCACAAAGTGGACTGTGTTAGAACAAAGGCCCTCCCATACTTTGTAAGGCCTCATAGCCATTTAATAGCAACGACTGGCCCAATGGCTTATGCATCTTGTAGTCAATGACACTCCAGAGCTCCCCAGGATGTTTGAACTCCTTTCTGGCACCATAGACTGTTGGAAATGTACATATTATTTACAGTAAGGTCCCAGATATACATTTCTGTCTGTATAGATTAGTTTTTCACTCATAATCACATTTTCAGTAGATTGCTTTACCCTCTTTTTTTTTCAAAAACACCTGGATGAAACCTTAGAAAAATGTGTAAAATGCTTTTTTTCTGTGATACTGTTATTTACTTTAAATTCTGACTATGTGAGGTTATGATTCTGTTGTACTGTATTTTCCAGCTAATACCTCTGAGGTCTAGCCATCTGCACCATCTTTTTTTCATGAAAACATTCAGACAAAGATTAAAAAACTTTTATTTCAGTGTGTGTTGAAACTTATATGACTCAATGACAGAAGCAATAACAGTGACTCTTTCAGTGGGGGCCCCAGTTCAACAAATAAAATCATTACTTTTGTTTGACCCAAAAGTCTAATATCACCACCTCATACTGTACATTTGGTCTTGGCTTCAATTAACAGGACCCACTGGACGTCTACCTCTGATCAAGAGGACAGTGGTGACATATTGTTAATCTAAAATCTACTTTCATCATGGTTCACCTGAGGTCAAGGCAAACCTGAATAATTCATTGTCTGTCTCTATGCATGGAGACGACCCTGTCCACAGTGTAGTGCTCAAAACTGCTGCACCCACCAGTGATCTTACCACACACATCTAAAACTTGGTTGATATTTTATTGAATTTCGGTGTTTCATCTACAGCTTGTGTTCTCACAGACTACTGCCTGACCTACAGGCCAGTTGTTTGATTGGAAGCCGCTGACCATGTGAGATGTATGAGACTAAGTGTGGTGGGAATGGTGTTTTTGGTCAACAGCAGACCCATTCTCAAGCTCACCCAATGAGGCCTGTCCTACACGTCCCACTGGACGTCTACCTCTGAGCAAGAGGACAGCGTCGATATATTGTTAATCTAAAATCTACTTTCATCATGGTTCACCTGAGGCCAAGGCACACCTGAATAATTCATTGTCTGTCTTTATGCATGAAGACAACCCTGTCCACAGTGTAGTGCTCAAAACTGCTGCACCCACCAGTGATCTTACCACACACATCTAAAACTTGGCTGATATTTTATTGAATTTCGGTGTTTCATCGACAGCTTGTGTTCTCACAGACTACTGCCTGACCTGCAGGCCAGTTGTTTGATTGGAAGCCACTGACCATGTGAGATGTGTGAGACTGAGGGCTCTAGTTTCCTGGCGCAGCGCAGGGTGGCGAACGCCGCACAGAGCTAGTTTCAAGCAGTGCAACCCGAGGCGCGCTCAGTTTGATAGTTTGGCAGACCGAGATGAGGCTGAGATGGGTGTGGCGGCACAGCAGGGGGAGGTGTCGACAGATCCAGCTAGGCGCAGTGATAGTTTCGTGCCAAAAGGCTTCGCCGAAGGTGCGCTAAAAGCTCGCCAGCTGAAACCAGGTCTACTGTCAGCGCAGGGGAAGCGCAGCTGGTGTAAACCGAAGTTTGGCTGACCGGCGGACAGTGCGCACACATCACCAAAACCTCACAGGGAGGTTTCCAGAATATCAGGCACATTAACGATGCAATAAATACCCAAAAAACCACTATGCAATGCAACTATCTGCAATCAGCACATAAATGTATCTCTATATCGACTGTCCCGTCACATCTGATGTCAGATCATAGGGGATTGGCACCGTTTGGCACGTTTCGTACGCATAATGGAAACCCAACCTGATTTGATTAACACAGCTGCAAACTAATGAGTTCACACCCCTCTCAGCCAACCACAAACAGCTACAGCATCAGATAGGGAGTATATATTCAACATCTGTCATCTTTGAAAAGTCAAAAGAAAAGAAACAGAGTGAGACTGCGAGAGAGAAAGAGACAGCGTGCGGGCATGAGAGAAACACAACATTGATTTACAATTGTGGTGACCTCCTCCCAGGCTACCCTTGCATCATCAGCCAGTGGAGGTCTGCTCGCAGTTCCGTATATGCGGACACTGCGAGCTTGGACCTCCTGGACCAAAACATCAGTTTCCTCCTGGGAGGAGTTTGGTCGTCTGACGCTGCTGCTATCTTCTGCCATAGCGAATTGAGTAAACTCTCATTACCACACCCAGTTGACAAAGCGCAGGTGCGCCCTGAGAGAGCCCTGAGCGTGGGACTGGTGTTTTTGGTCAACAGCAGACCCATTCTCAAGCTCAGACATACCTCATCCTCATCTCAGCCATTGACATACTGTGGAAAAACTAAATATCTAACCATCTAATTTCATGGGCCACTGTTCAGTGCCATGCTGTTTGAAATCTACAATGACATAACATTAATCTGTTATTGAATCTGGCAGGAATATATATATGTATATCTAACACACACACACACACACACACACACACACACACACACACACTTCATACACTGTATATTTTTAATAGAAATTATTAATATTGCAAATACAAATTAAACTTTTGGAAGCCAAGTAGAATAACGGACTGCTCTATCAGAGGAGGGGGGTGGCTGGGGTGTGACATTTTAATCTTCAGCCTCCCCGAAGCTACAAATAATTTTCCTTGAGTCTCCTTGAGTGACTGGCTGAAAAAGCATGACACTCCCTCCACCATAAATTTATTTTTATTTATATGATTTAAAGAACTTACTCTTTGATGTTTTAAAGTTAAAAGGTAAAAGTTGAAGACTAAAATTTTAAGCTGAAAAAAAGCCTCAGTTTTTCACTCTTGTTGTGCATGCTGGATAGTTTGTGCAAGCTGTTTATTTTTGGCTAAATTTTAAGTGATATGTTGAACAGAGTGATTTTGATGAAACATCACTTATCTAAGCTCAGATTTAGTTAATGTTTGTTTGTTTGTTTGTTTTTTCTGACAGAAGCATATTTCGCACATGTGTCTGAGGACTGTCAGAAATGTGAAAATCCAAAGATAATTTCTCATTTTGACAGTTTCTGATTTTATGTGATCTTGGTGATTAAAATCAAACAGACAAAAAAAAACATGCCTTCCAAACCAGCCCACCTTATGTTTTCTTTCAAAAATACCTCTCCCCGCCGTGATTAAAAAATTATTCGACATCCCCCTTTTTGCACCTCTCTCCTCCTTTACATAACAAACAGTCCCTAATAAAATTAATTGGTTATTCCCTCCAGCAGACACATTTTGCTGCAATAAAATTGACTGAAGTGAGATGAACAGACCAAACACTTTATCTTATTAAATAACAAAAAACAGTTGTTGACATAGTTTTCCTTTGGGGACATAATTTGCAGTTAAAAAAGGTAATAAATTGCAATATATCTTTTATTATTATTCCTCTTATTTTTCTTATTTTTTATTTTATTTTGTTTATGTTTATGTTTCTCCTGCTCTTTATCTTGTATGTGTGTGTGTGTGTGTGTGTGTGTGTGTGTGTGTGTGTGTGTGTGTGGATGTTTTTGTGTTTGTGTCTCAGTGTCTCACTTGGCTCTCTCTCCTCCTGCCCCCACCACTCACCAGCCACTACCTCCATCATATGCTTTTTGAACTATAATTGAAACTGTTAAAGGACTAAAAGTTATCCATTTAAATATAAGAAGCCTTCTCCCCAAAATTGATCTTCTTAGAGTCTGGGTTGCACAGCATCATCCTGATGTGCTCACCTTCTCAGAAACTTGGTTACATATAGTAGCAATATCAGTGACTCTGAGATCAAATTGGACAACTATACACTGTACAGAGCCGATAGGGGAACTAGAGGAGGAGGAGTGGCAATATGTATCTCATCACATTTTGTTTCAGAGCTCATCATACCCAAACTAACTCCTCAGCTCTTTGAAGGCATATTTGTGAAATTAGTATTTCATGCAAACAAACATTTGATCATTGGTAGAATTTATAGGCCCCCACCTGTCCATCCTGAATCTACTAAATGTATATTATCTACTATTAACTCCTTTGAATATCCAAGTGAACTAATTATCCTTGGAGATTTCAATAGTGGACAAAAATCTGTTCAAAAGCATTAATTTAACTCAACTGATAAGTGAGCCCACCAGAGAAAACCCCAGGTCAAAAACACTTATTGACTGGATTCTTGTTACACATCCCGAAAGGATTATTAAATCTGGGGTTCTCTCTGATTGCTTTAGCGACCATTCAGCTATCTCTTGTGTATGGAAAATTCATTTTCCCAGACCCCCACCAAAATGCATCCGAATAAGACAATGTAAGAATATTAATGCTGAAAGGTTCATGCATGATGTAATTAATATAAATTGGGAACGATTTCAACTTATACCTTATGTTGAAGATGCTTGGAATTTCTTTTTCTCTGAATTTGTAAAAATTATTGACACACATGCTCCATGGAGGGAGGTCAAGGTTAAAGGCAGACATTTACCTTGGATCAGCTCAGAGCTGATAACTCTTTTTAAGCAAAGGGATGCAGTCTGGCAGAAATATAGGACAAGTAAAGATCCTGCCGACTGGGAAAAATATAAAACTTTAAGAAATCAATGTAAAACAAAGACACGGAATGCAAAATCAAACTACTATAAGAATCAACTTTCTGAGGACTTTCACAACCCAAAAGAGTTTTGGAACAGAATAAATACCATCCTCAATAAATAAGATAAAAACTCCAGCACCCATACCTGAGTCAATAACATTATTCAAGATCCTTGTCTTGTTTCTAATGCCTTTAACAAGCACTTCTCCTCCGTGGGCAGTTCTTTTAAGTTTGATCAATATAAAATATCTAATACTTACAATAGTCTAGCTCCTAGTGGTTCAGTCATCCAAATGATCATTAATACATTAAAGAAAGACTGTGGCCCTGGGCCAGATGGCCTGGAGACTAAGTTTATTAAATTAGCCTCTCATGTTTTGATCTATGCACTAGCAGACTTATTTAACCTGTCACTATCCACTAGTGCACTCCCATCATCATAGAAATGTGCCAAGGTCACTCCAGTGTTTAAAGGCGGTGACCCACTTGATCTTAACAACTATCGCCCAGTTCTGTTGTTAAGATTTTTGAGAAACTTATCTTTAATCAACTCTCTCAATACATCTCTGACTACAACATTTTGTCTCCATGCCAGTCTGGTTTTAGACCCAATTACTCTACAACCACTGCTCTGTTTAAATTCACTAGCGATGTGCTAACAGCATCAGACAATGACAAATTCACGGGTGCAATTTTTTTAGATCTGAGCAAAGCTTTTGACATTGTAGACCATTACCTGCTCCTGGACAAACTACATGCAATTGGACTGTCTCGTCATGCCTTATTATGGTTCAACTCCTATTTACATAAAGGAAGTCAGTCTGATTATTTAATCGTAGAAAGGGGTGTTCCACAAAGGTCATCACTGGGGCCACTTCTGTTCTCCATATTTATTAACAACCTTTCTCTATCCTCCTCTGGCTGCCATACCCAACTGTATGCCGAAGATACTGTCATTTATACATCGAGCACCAGTATATTAGGAATGGAAACACTCTTGCAATTTGAATTTAATAATGTCCAGGACTGGCTTAGCCATAACAGATTATTATTAAACAAAAAGAAGTCATGTTTTATGTTGTTTGGTACCAGTCATAAATGATCACATCACTCTGCTGAACTGTCTCTCTGCTTTAATGATGGAACCCCCCTTGAAAAAGTGGACACATTCAAATATCTGGGTCTTTGGATCAACACTACATTGACATTTAAGCCACACATTGAATCTGTTGTAAATAGAATAATTCATAATCTCAGCAAACTTTATCGCTCCATAAATTGTTTCACTCTTCAAGTAAGGAAAAGAATCTCCACCTAACTGCTACTACCAGTAATTGACTATGCCAATACCATATACCAAAACACATCAGGGAAATCCCTGCACTCTCTTGATGTTGCTTTTAACAGTATCTGCAGATTTGTTTTAAGATGTCCATACAGAACCCATCACTGTATCGTGCATCAGACTCTTGATTTGCTGCCTCTCAGCCTCAGGCGATGCTTCCATAGGCTCCAGCTTATTATTAAATGTGTCCACTTCAACTACCCCCTCTACTTAAAACAATACCTAGTCCCCTACCAACCATCTTATTCTGTCAGACATTCACATAAACTGTTTTTTTCTGTCCCAATAACTTGAAAAGAAATTGGTAGATGTGCTTTCAAACACAAAGCTCCCTCTGATTGGAATAACTTACCGCTATCCATTAGATCTGTCACTTCCTTCCATCTGTTCAAGACCTCACTAATGTCCTTGTTTCAGACCCCATGCTGTTATTAATTTAACTCCTTTTTTTCTTTTCTTTTTTTAGGGCCCAAGCGACGACGAAGTCGTCCGTGAGGACCTGATTGTAATTGCGCTGTTTATTATTATTAGGGCCCGAAAAAAAAAAAAAAGATGTGTGTATACATGTATATATATATATTGGGGCTGCACTATTCTTGAAATAAATAAATAAATAAATATATGTACGTATATTTCATTCAAAATGGTACTCTGACACATTTCTCCTGCAATAGATAATTAAGCATTCCTGCGATTGCAATGCAATTAATCATGCGGCCCTGGTATATATGTATGTATATGTGTATATATGTAGATGTATATGTATGTACATGTGGTTATGTGGATATGTGTGTGTGTATGTGTGTATATATATATATATATATATATATATAATGAACACAACACTGACTTATTGAAAAGAAGAAAAAAAAAAAAAAATCTCACAGGGTGTGAATGTACACTTCACATACCCCACCCAGCATTCTCCCTTTCCTTTTTTTTCCCTCTGTCATGTCCCCCCCCCCCCCTCCCTCCCCCTATCCCTCTCACTCACTCCCCCTCCCTAACCCCACACACAAATACACTCCATGTAACCCCTTTGTCTTTTCAGGTTTGTAAATACTTCAAGGCACAGGCGCTTCTGGTTGTTGAACATGCTTGTATTCTAATGCTCTGCTCCATAACTCTAGGGTGCTTCACCATGACACATCGGTTGACTGTAATACATACACTTAACAATTACACGTACTCATGCAAAATCCACACAGATAGAAACTCACTTAGAAACACACACAGATCATTCTCCATACCCACACACAGTATGATAAAACCCCCACTTTGTCAATGTCACACCTAAACTTGATTTCCTGGAATGTACATGGCATCCGCTCACAGGCGAAAAAAATTAAAGTGATGGACTTTGTCACAAGATTGAAAACAGATATTTTTCTCCTACAAGAAACCCACTTGCAAAGTCAGAAGAAAAATCTCTTAAAGATCCAAATTTTAATCAAATTTTTCATCCTGCTATAACAACAGACAAAGAGGTGTCTCTATCATGGTCCACAAGAGACTACCATTTACTTTAAACAGCACAGTAACAGACCCAGAAGGCCGCTACATCATTATTCAGGCAACAATCTTTAACAAATTATATACAATCGTTAATCTGTATGCCCCTAATAATGATGATCCAGCCTTCTTTCACACAATCTTCTCTTTACTATCTAACCTATCAGACAGCTCGACAACTATAATAGGAGGAGACTTTAACACAGTCCTAAATGCTTCATTAGACCGATCTAGCAACTCAGCACACACAAAGCAATCACAATCGGCTAAGGTAATACAGGAATATATGGATGATTTTGGGCTTGGCGATGGCTGGAGACTCAAATACCCATCGAAGAGGGAATATACTTTCTTCTCTCCTGTGCATCGCTCATTTTCAAGAATTGACTTTTTTCTCTTAAACAACTCCATCTCACAAAAAATTACCACAAAAATACACCCGATCATTATCAGCGACCATGCACCAATATCACTCAATCTGCAAATAGAAACCATCCATAAACGGCCCCCAACATGGCGCTTTAATATCTCTTTACTTAAAGACCCAGACTTTGACAAAATGGTGAAACTTTCTTGAAGACAATGACTCTCCAACTTTATCTCCATCTTTAATATGGGAAACTGGGAAGGCAGTAATCAGAGGAAAAATTATATCATACTCCTCCTACAAGAAGAAAAAGGAATTGCAAGCAGAAAAAAACATTGAGGAAAAAATTAAACAACTAACACAGGAATATGCAAACAATCCAAGTGATCAAGTATGGACCCAATTACAGTGTACAAAATCGCAACTGGACAATATTCTATCAAAGAAAACTGAATTTATCATACAGCAACTAAGATATAATAATTTTGAACACAGTAACAAATCAGGAAAATTTTTGGCTAATCAGCTCCAACGCAATAAAGAAAAATCTCTGATACCAACAATCCAGGGCCGTCCGAAATTATACACAATCTCCTCAGGAGATCAATCAGATTTTCTATTCTTTCTACCATAACTTATATTCAACAGTAAACAATCCAAACCCAGAAGATATTCAGGCTTTTCTCAATAACCTAAATTTACCTCAGTTATCCACGGAACACAGAAATATGTTAGACGCCCTGACTATTAATGACCTGCAGAATGCATTAGACAAAATGCCAACAGGTAAGGCTCCAGGTCCAGACGGCTTTCCTGCCGAATTTATAAAACATTTCTGGACAATATTAGCACCACTTTTCATCAGGACAGTGACAGATATCAAAAAGAACGGAGGTATAAGACCTCACATGAATACAGCAGCAATCAAATTATTACTTAAGCCAAACAAAGACCCCACACTTCCTTCTAGCTACCGTCCTCTATCACTAATTAACAGTGATATCAAAATTATCTCAAAGGCACTCGCTTCTAGACTGGAGAAAATAATCGCATCAATAATTCATAATGATCAAACGGGCTTCATTAATGGCAGACACTCAAGCAATAATGTCAGAAGAGTTCTTAATCTGATAAGTAAAGCACAACGCGTTAATACAAAAGCAACTATTTTGTCACTTGATGCAGAAAAAGCCTTCGACAAGGTCAACTGGTCCTTCCTATTCGCCACCCTGAGTGGATTTGGCTTTGGAGAGTCATTTATCCAGTGGGTTTCAGCCTTATACACCCCTAAGGCCACAGTCACCACCAACGGGATCACATCTAAAAGCTTCATTTTGCAGAGAGGAACCAGACAAGGGTGCCCACTCTCGCCTCTACTGTTTGCAATATTCATCGAACCATTGGCTATAGCAGTCCGTCAGAACAGCAAGATCATAGGTATCCATTCCACCAATTCAGAACATAAAATTAATCTATATGCACGACATTTTACTTTATCTACAAGAACCAAATCGTCTTTACATGAAGTATTTAATCTCATAACACATTTCTAAACTTTCGGACTACTCCATCAACTGGTCCAAATCGACAATAATGCCAATAACGGAGAACTCTTGGAATCCTGCAGACCAAAAATTTTCTCTCCTGTGGGCAACATAAGATATCTAGGCATAAATATTTCACCCAAACTATCAGACCTGGTCCACCTGAACTTCAGCCCGCTGCTAGATAAGATCTGTGGTGACCTGAAGCGCTGGAATAATCTTCCCATCTCCTACTGGGACGAATAGCCACAGTTAAAATGAAAATTCTACCCCAAATTAACTATCTTTTTTCCATGATTCCATTCACACCCACATCAAAATGGTTCCTGTCATTAGATTCTGCAATTACAAAATTCTACTCAAAGAACAAGACAGCAAAAATTAGCCTAAGCACCCTTCAGAAAAACAAATTGGAAGGGGGACTAGACGCTCCTAACTTTAAACATTACTATTTAGCTAACCAGCTACAATATCTATTGAAATGGTTATATCCTAACGAAGACTACAACTCCTGGCTCGAATTAGAACAGGCAGACTGCAACAATATAAGACTCTCTGACCTCCCGGTGATCACCACTACACTCAGACGTCATAACTGTTTTAAGAACCCAATGATTGCTTCCACCCTATCAGCCTGGTGGAAAACACTAGAAATCACAAACTCTCCGATAGAACCTTGCTTGCTCTCTCCAATTTGGCACAACCCGGATTTTGAAATTGACAAAAGACCTCTCCATTTTAGCACATGGGAGATGAAGGAGTAACTCATCTCCATCACCTTTTCCAAGACAATATACTTATGACATACACAAACTTATTTCAAACTTTTGAAATAAGAAATGGCAATTTTCTACAATATTTACAATTGATAAAAACAATCAAGAGGAGAATTCCAGCGCCTCAGGACACTTTGCAGCCACCAGAATTTGCCAAACATATTACAAAGCTTTCTCCGAGCAATAAGAAGAACCTTTCTAAGATTTATAAATTACTGTCAAAGACCAGTTCTATACATTTACCAACTTTAAAATGGGAAAAGACCTGGGTGTATCACCGACCCTGACTTCTGGACTCAGATATGCAAAAATACATTTAAGATGACAAGACACACTAATATACAACTTATCCAATTTAAAGTACTCCACAGAACACACATCACCCAACAAAAGATGAATAGAATGGGCTTTAGTCAATCTGACACATGCACTCAGTGTACTCAGAACACTGCAGACACCTACTTTCATGCACTCTGGTTTTGTTCACCCATCCAGCACTTCTGGTCTACAGTCACTCAAAAACTCTCCTCCATTTTGGACTGCAGGATCCCATTATCTCCCAACCTGTGCTTAATTGGTGACCTGATGACAATTGACCTCCCAAACAGCCACTGCAACTCTCTTCTTGTAGCTCTATCAATCGCCAAGAAAACAATCCTAGTCAACTGGAAAGATAAACAGACCCTCAACATCAAACATTGGCTGAATCTCCTTGTAGAACATATTTCGCTGGAGAAAATATCTGCTGGCCACAGAAACCAATTAACATACTTTACAGAAAAATGGTCACCATTTATTCACTCACTAAACGTGTCTGTATAGTGCCACTCAGCCTGTGAGCATATGCCACTTGTACATATAAATATTACAACTCAAGAAAGACTGTTGTGTAATATGTAACGTGTTTTTGTTAATGATGTAACCCCTAATCCTCTATCTCTCTCACCACAATATACCACAGCGGTTCATCAGAACTCAAGGTCTTAAGCATGTGTTAGGTGCACCTTCTTCCCTTTGAACTGGGCCTGCTCCCTAGCTCTGTGGGGATTGCGGGCCGGGCGGTTTTCCCTGGGAGCGGATGCGCCTGGACTGCTCGCCCTGTGTGCCTGGGGCGGGGTCTCCTCATGCTCCTGGGCCTGGGGCGGCGTGGCCGGGTCCCCTGGCTGTTTCCGCCCCTGGTGGGGCGGGGTGGGTGGGCTCCCCCCCCCCCCCCCTCCTTCGCTCCGCTCCTGCCCTTCCCCCTTCCTCCTCCCTCCCCCCTCTCCCCGTCCCTCCCTGCTCCTCCCTCCCGGCCTTGGGTGGGCCTGGGGTCCTCCCCTGGGTTGGGGGGCCTGGCGTGGGGGATGGGTGCTGCCCGCGGGGGGTGTTCTGGTGCTGCGCAGTGTGGGCCTGCCTGCAGTGCAGCCGCCGGTGGGGGCGGGCCGGATGGGCTGGGGTCCGCCTTGGGTCTGTGGCGGTCTGGGGGGGTACTGGCGGGTTGCGGGTTGGTCTGTGCTCCTGCGCGTCGGGGTTCGGGGGGGCTGGGTGGTGCCCGTCGTCCGTGCACCCTGGTGGTGCGCCTTGCCCTTCTGCTGGGGGCCGATTTGCTATGGGCGGTGTGGCCCAGGTCGGGACCACTGCGGGGGCCTGCCACTGCAGTTGCCAGTAGGGCGGGTTAGGTGGGGGCCCGTTGGTTTCCATGGGGCCCGCCTGGCCCACTGTCCATGGGTGCTGGGCCTCGCGCGCCGGGTCTGGTTGGTGCCACCTGCAGCCCCTCCCATCCATTCCTCCGGCCTCGGGCCGGGCCTACACTGGCCTGGCCTCCTAAACCACATTTAGTTCACTCACCACACATTGCACAGTTTTAATGCACCACATACACTCACTCTTTGAGGTGCGGACCACGGATGGATTGGGGGGCTACATGATGGGGCAGGCTATGGGACAGTGGTGTCCGGTAGCCCTCCATGCTGCCCCCCGGCCCATCCTTATCTGCTCTCCAATTTTAAAGCACCACATACACCTACATTTTGGGGGACAGATGGGAACAGGTTCCAGGTGCCTTATGGCTGCACGGGCTGCAGGACAGCAGTGGGCTGTAGCCATCAGCCTTGCCCCCACCTGTCTCCTATGTCCCTCAATTTTAATGCACCGGTCGGGGGCGGGTGGTGGTTGGGGGTGGTGGGGGCGGTCCGCGTCGGGCGGTGGGTGGGCGGGCCCTCCTGCCCCGCCTGTCTGGGGTGTGTCTCTGGCTCTCTGGGGGTGCCGGCCTTTGCCGCCCTGGGTCCTTGGGCCTGCGTGGTGTCCTGCTGCCTCTGCGGCTCCTGGTCTTGGGGTCTGGGCGCGCCTGGGTTCTTGGGATGCCATACCGCCCCCCGCCCCCCGCAGGGCTGGCCCTGGACCCTGGTGCTGGTTCTCATAAACACATTGGGAGGGTTCAAATACATGCATGCATGTTCAATACTTCAGCTCTGTGACGATCGCAAAGAACCGATGGGATCACTCCAAAGGCCCACTTGCGTCTCAGACCTACCACAACGTGCTGGCAACTCTTCTGCAATCGGGCTTTCCTCCACCAAGACTCTCACAGTTTTGGTGTTCAGTATAGACTTCTCTTTTGTTTTTGTTTTTCAGTACAGTATAGTAGACATGTATATGTTTATTTTTGATAATCCGCATGAAGCACAACCACCTCAAGGCTACAATACATCAGCTACACTGCCTGTTTCTCCCCTGTTTTTTTTCTTTCTTTCTTTCGTTTGTTTGTTCATTTGTTTGTTTTTCCTCCTTCTTCTCCGCATGCACTGTCACTATATAACTCAGGACTTAAGCACCTACCCCCTCCCCCTTGCTTGTTTCCTTACTTTCCCCCTGACACACTTTGGTGTATCACGGCCCTCTCTGACTCATATTAGGAAGTTTTTCCAATAAAGGCTGTTAGGCTAGTCTCCAGGGAGGGTGGGTGATGGTCACAACCAGGCATTATGGGTATAAAATACTTGACTGCAAGATTAACAGTGCATCAATCTTCACAAGAAGCTTACACCCTTTAGTGGCGCTAAGCTATGAAGACCAATGCAGACAAGTAAGAAAAAAAAAAAAAAAAAAAAAAAATTATTAGGGCCCGAGCGACGACGAAGTCGTCTGTGAGGACCCTATTGTAATCACGCTGTTTATTATTATTAGGGCCTGAGCACCTAGCGGTGCGAGGACCCGATTGAAATGCAAGGATTTTTAGGGCCCGAGCACCTAGCGGTGCAGGGACCCTATTGAAATGCAAGGATTTTTTATTATTATTATTATTATTCTTCCTCCAAATGAATTGCCTTTTTTGGGAGGCTTAACATACCCGAAAACTCATGAAACTTTGCACACATCTCAGAACTGGTGAAAAATTTGATATTTTAAGGGTCTCGTGCGTGGGTTCCAAAAAATGGCTCAGTAGCTCAGTAGCACCCCCTACAAAAGTTTGAGGAAACAGCCCCTGAAGCCAGTTTAACCTACGTGTATGAAACTCGGCAGGCTCATGTAACACTCCTGGACCTACAAAAAAGCCTCTTGGAGGCATCCTCTAAACCCAACAGGAGGTCGGCCATTTTGAATTTACTGTGCAATTTTGATGCATTTTTGGCCATTTCCAGGGGTCATAAATAAACGAACTAGTCCTAGAGATTTCATCCCATCGACTTCAAACCTTGGTCTGTCCCATCCCAAGACCTTGAAGATGAAAAGTTATCAAAAGCTTGAGTTTTCGTTAATGCGTGTGACCGTGGGATGGCGTCAAAGTTAGGGGTCTCGCCACTAAACAGGAAGTAGTTTATAACTCCAGCATACATAGTCCAATCTTGCCCAAACTTCACAGAATTGATGACAGTCCCGCCCTGAACACATCTACATGTCAATAATGAGAGATAAACATAGCGCCCCCTACTGGCAATGGGAAATGTCATGTTTTAGACCTTAATGTACATCTCCTACAGACTTGACCAGATCCACTTCAAACTTGGTGAAAAAAGTCATAAGACGTTGCTGAAGTACTTCTTACCAGACACTTACCTTTGGATTCACCTGAAATTTCAGTGCTGTGGTGTGTATTTGATGTACACAAACATGACATATCATTAGTGTCTACGCGTGCTGCAGTGGGTTTACTTTTGATGTCTCGCTATGAAACAGGAAATTGCTATAAATTTGGAGTAAATGGTCCGTTGTCCACCAAACGTCACATGATTCATATTAGTCCTGCCCTGAACACATTTTCATTACCATATTGCCTGATACTCATAAACCCACCTAGTAGCAAGGTCTCATCAAACACTTATCTTTCAATTTATCTGAAAGTTACATGCTGTGGCGTATATTTGATGTACAAAAACATGATGTATAATTTGTGCTCTCTCCAACTCCCTCTAGTGGAAAGAGGAAGTGACACAACATGTGAAATATGTCATTCCAGCACTGTATCAAGGATATGCGGAGTCACTCCTGCATGCGATATCTAACTTTGACGGAAATGAACTGACGCGTCAGAAGGTGTCCTGCCAGCTCCCCCGAGTTGCGTGAAGGTGCAAGGGCCCGTTCATCGCTGCTTGCAGCTTTAATTAGGGCCCGAGCACCTAGCGGTGAGAGGACCCGATTGAAATGCAAGGATTTTTTATTATTATTATTATTATTATTATTATTATTCCTCCAAATGAATTGCCTTTTTGGGAGGCTTAACATACCCGAAAACTCATGAAACTTTGCACACATCTCAGAACTGGTGAAAAATTTGATATTTTAAGGGTCTCGTGTGCAGGTTCCAAAAAATGGCTCAGTAGCGCCCCCTACAAAAGTTTGAGGAAACAGCCCCTGAAGCTAGTTTAACCTACATGTATGAAACTCGGCAGGCTTATGTAACACCCAGAGACGTACAAAAAAGCCTCTTGGAGGCATGCTCTAAACCCAACAGAAAGTCAGCCATTTTGAATTTACTGTGCAATTTTGGTGCATTTTTGGCCATTTCCAGGGGTCATAAATGAACGAACTAGTCCTAGAGATTTCATCCCATCGACTTCAAACCTTGGTCTGTCCCATCCCAAGACCTTGAAGATGAAAAGTTATCAAAAGCTTGAGTTTTCGTCAATGCGTGTGACCGTGGGATGGCATCAAAGTTAGGAGTCTCGCCACTAAACAGGAAGTAGTTTATGACTCCAGCATATAGGGTCCAATCTTGACCAAACTTCACAGAATTGATGACAGTCCCGCTCTGAACACATCTACATGTCAATAATTAGAGATAAATATAGCGCCCCCTACTGGCAACGGGAAATGTCATGTTTTAGACTTTAATGTACATCTCCTACAGACTTGACCAGATCCACTTCAAACTTGTGAAAAAAGTCATAAGACGTTGATGACACTTTATTGTGGAAACTGTGAGTTTTCGTCGAAGGGCGTGGCCACGGCCTGGCAGCGAACTTTGATGTTTCGCCGTGATGATAAACGTTGCTGTAACTTGACTCCACATGGGAATATCTTGCCAAAACTTGACACATATGATGACAGTCCAGCCCTGAACACATCTACAGAGGAATTTTGAATCACTGCCATAGCGCCACCTTCTGGCAACAGAAAGCTACTTTATACATTCTTTGATGTCCCGCTTCTAGCAGGTTAATCAGACCCACCTCAAACTTGCTGGTCTAAGTCCTTAGACCTTGATGATACTTAAAAATTAAGTTTTTGAGTTTTCATCAAACGCTGTCACCGTGGCGCCACCTTGTTCGCCATCAAACACGATGTTGTTTTGAAGGGACAAGGGATGCTTGAAAACTCACCAAACGTGGCATACACATCACAGGTCACAAGTCCTGTTGTCTGATGTGATTTTTGTGCTTTGATGCACCAAGATGGCTCAACAGCACCCCCTGGAATGTTTCAATTAAGCAGCCCCCAAAGCTGCTTTGACCTGCATGTATGAAACTTGGTAGGCACCTGTAAGACGCTATTACATACAAAAAAGCCTCTTGGAGCCATGCTCCAAACCCAACAGGAAGTCCGCCATTCTGAATTTACTTGTGCCACTTTTGTGCATTTTTGCCCATTTCCAGGGCTTGTAAATTAACGAACTTGTCCTACAGATTTAATCAGATTGGCTCCAAACTTGGTGTATGTAAGCGTGACTATGTTGTGACCAAAAGTTATCACAGGATTTGCCCAATGTCGAATGGCGCACCTGCTGCTGAGCGTTGAATCTTGAGGTCTCGCCATGAAAAGCGAAATTACTGTAGCTCTGGCATACATGGTCCAATCTCCACCAAACTTCACATGATTCATATTAGTCCCGCCCTGAACACATTTTCATTACCATATTGTCTGATAATAATAGTGCCACCTAGTGTTGAAAGGAAGTAGTTCTTATCAGACACTTATCTTTGGATTAACCTGAAATTTCAATGCTGTGGTCTATATTTGATGTTCACAAACATGACATATCATTAGTGTCTACGTGTGCTGCAGAGGGTTTAATTTTGATGTCTCGCCATGAAACAGGAAATTGCTATAAATTTGGAGTAAATGGTCCATTGTCCACCAAAGTTGACATGATTCATATTTGTCCCACCCTGAACACATTTATATGACAATATTCTGTGATAGTCATAGCGCCACCTAGTGGTGAAAGGAAGTACTTCTTATCAGACACTTATCTTTGGGTTAACCTGAAATTTCAGTGCTGTGGTGTGTATTTGATGTACACAAACGCCATGAAACGGGAAATTGCTATATTTTTGCCGTAAATGTTCTGATCTCCATCAAACTTCAGATGATTCATATTAGTCCTGCCCTGAAAACATTTATATGACCATATTTCCTGATACTCATAGTGTTAGCTAGCGGTGACAGGAAGTAGGTCTCAAACACTTATCTTTTGATGTATCTGAAAGTTAAATGCTGTGGTATATATTTGATGTACAAAAACATGATGTATAATGGAAAGAGGAAGTGATACAAAATGTGAAATATGTCATTCCAGCACTCTATCAAAGATATGCAAAGTCACTCCTACATGCAATGTCTAACTTTGACAGAAATGAACTGACGCATCAGAAGGCGTCCTGCCAGCCCCCCCGAGTTGCGTGAAGGTGCGAGGGCCCGTTCATCGCTGCTTGCAGCTTTAATTTATTATTATTATTCTTACAAACATTTAATCCCCAATTTGGCCTTTTTCCCAAATTCAAAAACTCACCAAATTTGGCACACACGTTTGGTCTGGTGAAAAATTTTATAATCTATTGTCGTCCTGAATTTCCACCACTAGGTGGCGCTATAATCAAGGAAAGTGCGTTTTGGGTCATAACTCACATATACTTTATGGCACACTCAAAAACCTTATATCCACGCGTTCAGTGAATTGTGCTGAATCTCCTGATACAGGCCACGCCCATTTCTGCCTACGTTTTTTTTTCTCGCAAATGCGCAAAATGACGCAAACCTACTTTTTCGAACTCCTCCTAGGCAATTTCACCGATTTGCACGAAACTTTGTACACATCATCTGTGGACTCTTTTGACAAAAAATTATTAAAATAATTTTGATATTCCCAAGAATACTGAAGTTATTAAATAGCAGGTTCCTGCAGATTTGGTAAAAAACAGGAAGTGTTGCATATCTCCACAATGGTGTGTCCAAATGACATGAAACTCAGTTTACTACTTCCCCATGAGCCCCTGAGGCTCTGTGCAAAAATTTCATTCGATGATCACAAGGTGATGCTCTTTAAATTGAAGTATTTTATATCTTCACATCGGTTGCTCGGATTAACACGAAACTGCCCTCTTGAGGATATCTGAAAAAGGGGTTACCGATCTGCCACTAGGTGGCGCTGTGGTGGCAGTCTAACTTAATATTTAGCACTGTGTCAACACCATAACACTTATGGAAATGAAATTGATAGGGGTGGTCAAGACTGGCCCCTGTAACTCACACACAAAAAATGACCAGCAGGTGGCAATATTTTCAATGCAAAAGCATTTTTGGCCCACAACTCCCACATAACATGTCACACATTTTGAAACTTTATATCTCAGTGTTCCCTGAATTCAGCTGAATTGTGTGATGTAAGGCACGCCCACTTTTGCATTAAATTTCCATTTGCAAAATTGCAAACAATGAAAAACCTACTTTTTCAAACTCCTCCTAGGTGATTTGACTGATTTGCACCAAACTTTGCATGAAGTATCTGTGGACCCTCCTGACAAAAAGTTATTAAAAGAATTTTGTTTGTCCAAAAAAAACGCCCAAAATATAAAACAACAAATTCCTGCACATTGTTTTCAAAACAGACAGTCTTTCATATCTTGAGCAAATACAGTCGGATTATGGGATTATAGGATGTCGCGCAACACCCCGTAATGTTACAGCTTTCACAGGCTGCCTTTGTCGGAGGTCGAGATGCTGAAGTTGTGGCTAACTTAGTTGTGCTACAAATGGATGCTAACACTCCTGTCCACACACTGCGCCTTGCAGACCATTGGGTCTGCAGTGCTCACTGCAGTGTTCTATTTATTGTGTGGCAAGTGGAAACAGCTTGCATATGACGCCTGCTTAGGGTGTGTAACCATCTTTATCTATGGAAGCCTATTTTCGCCAGTAATGGAAAAAAGAATTGCCATTCCTAGTCACAATTGTGAGATAAAAAGTCATTATTACAAATGTAGCCTAGTTTTTAAATTAATTTGTGGCATGTTGTCTTGTAATGTGTGTGGCATCACGGTGGCTGCAGATGGGACAGAGGATGAGATGATTCACTGTTTCAAGGCAGGACAACTAGTACACTGTGATGTAGTCAATTGTAAATATTGGTGATTTACAAAAACACCAACAACTATTTTTACTGTTAATGTAAAGGGTGTTACTATAAATAATACACTACTTTCTTTGTAATACTATATAGAAAATATTCATTTCACTATAAAGACAAGTTTACATAAATATTTCTGCTGTTTAAATTAAAAAAAATACAGTATTTGTATTTTCAAATTTGGCTGGGATTTTTTTTGTAAATTTTTTTTTATTAAAGCCTCCTTCAAATAGTAGCCTGGTCCCAAATTATTTTTTTGTTAATAGTAGCCCCAGCTACTATTTGAGGAAATACTGTATGTATGTAACATACAGTCACTGGCCACTTTGTGTACACCTGTCTAATCTAATGCAATCCAGTAAAACGACTATACCATGATTTTTTTTCCCTGAAGCTTATAAATTTTCGGTTATTGTTGACATCATCTAGAAAGTGGTGACTCTACTTTGTTTATTAATGAGGTCATAGTGAATGGTGGTGGGGTACTGGGGTGGCCTCCTAATTTTGTCTAATTGAGTGGGACAAATATTAGGAACACTTTTAAATATACTGCACTCCAGTACACCAACACCACCCACTACGACCTCGATAATAAAGTAGAATAATCACCTTTCTGACAAAAGCTGAAAATGTAAAAACTTTGTAAACGTAGAATGTGTGGCAGAGCTGTTGTATTGGATTGTATTAGACTGCACGAGTGTACCTAATAAAGTGGCCAGTAAGCCCCACATTTACACCACCAATCCATGCCTGCTCTGGGTCTCCCCACAGCCCCTGGATGCTCGGCAGCCTCAGCCCCTGAGACCATGCTGATCAAAAGTTATTAAAAGCTTTTCTCTATGTCAAGGGGTGTGGCTACTATGACGTTGCCCTTGCCACCAAATATATTTGGCTTTTTGATGGCTTCAGCGACATCATATTCACATGAAATTGATACACATGTCAAAAATGGCGAGCTCATACATCTGATAGGGGCATCACCCATGGGGGGGGACAAAATGCCTCTATAGCGCCCCCTTGAAATTTTAAAAATATCCTTCCCATAGGGTTTTTTTTGGAGTAGGAAGATGAAACGTCACACCACGTCAGGGTTAACAGCAGTGGACTACTCACAAAGCAGTCCTCGCCGAAGGCGAGGACACTATTGTTTTTGCTCCGTTTATTCTTTATTAGGGACCGAGCCCTAAGGCAGAGGACTGCTCACAGAGCAGTCCTCACAGAGCAGTCCTCGTCGAAGGCGAGAACCCTATTGTTTTTGCTGCGTTTATTAGGGCCCGAGCACCGAAATGGTGCGAGGACCCTATTGTATTCCTTAGGATTATTATTAGGGCCCGAGCACCGAAACGGTGCGAGGACCCTATTGTATTCCTTAGGATTATTATTATTAGGGACCGAGCCCTAAGGCAGAGGACTGCTCACAGAGCAGTCCTCGCCAAAGGCGAGGACCCTATTGTTTTTGGTGTGTTTATTATTAGGGACCGAGCCCTAAGGCAGAGGACTGCTCACAGAGCAGTCCTCGCCAAAGGCGAGGACCCTATTGTTTTTGGTGCGTTTATTATTATTATTATTATTAGGGACCGAGCCCGTGCATTCACGAGAAGTGGCTGTCTCTCACAATCACTTTATTTTCTTGATTGGACCAACGGTTTGGGTATGGGAAGGACTTGTTTGAGGAGTTAAAACCCATTATAAACAGCCTTTGGTGAGCTGCTCTCCTGAGCTGTCTGTGTGTGCCACAGGTGCTGACAAGTCATTAATCGCCATGACAACGGCTGCATACACAGACACAGCCACATGGCTCTCTCTGTCTGTCTCACACAATCTTTAAAGGACAGATTACAGCAGCAGAATCTTCATTTGAAACAGCGAATACACATTATTAACCCCTACAGTGCCAAAATGAGCTCTCTAGCGCCACCTAGACGCACTAAAATGGCCACTACAGCCCGTAGGAATGTCGTATCAAGATCAAACCAAAACTGGTGTGTTTGACTTACAAATCACGCATTGACACCCATGACCTGATTCCAACAGGAAGTGAGCTATTTGACCTTTCAAAGTAAGATTTCGCCTCAAACGTGGTCTCAAGAAAACACATCTCCTCCTACACCAGGGGTGCCCAAATACTTCTCAGTGGAGGGCCAAAAATGAATCAGGGTGGAGGGTCACGGGCCAAAACTAAACATTCATGTTGCAGTGCATTTAATTAAATGACTATGATATATATATAAATGAGACCTGTTCTCTTACCGACCATAGCCGGGGCGCCGTCGGTCGTGATGCCAGATAGCTTTTCCCACTTTAAGCTGTTCCTATCCATAACTCGCTATACTGCCATAAAAACATCCACTCCTTTTGTTGTCCCTTTCAGTGTTTCAAGGCCCGCGAGTTCCTGACACACTTCAAAGTCCTCATTAACGCCTCGCAGGAAGACGAGCAGCTGTGCCGAGTCCGATATATCCGTGCTTTCATCACACGCGATGGAGAAGGCAGAAAATTGACCTGCTTTCTGGACAATTTGGCCCCGTCTTCGGCCATATCCTCCACACGGCGGGTGACGGTGTTCCGTGACAAACTTATCTGGGAAAAAGCCCGCGTCTGATTTGGGCACAAGGTGTCAGCAGCAACTGTCAGACATTGTTTCACAAAATCACCCACAGCAAACAGTCGTCCGCTCCTGACAATGATGGAGCTAAGCTGATAACTTGCCCGAGTGGCATTCTCTTGTACAGTTGACGGCTGGAGTAGGGTACGTTGTTGGGAGGTTAACTTTGATAGCAGGTCTCCAGCCTTCACCTTTCTCGTCTCCGGTGTATTTTGAGAACTGATGGGAATGCTGGGTTTCGAAGTGGCGACGGAGATTGTATTCTTTTAAAACAGCGACTCTCTGCTTGCATATTAGACATACTGCCTTGGAATCAATTTCAGTAAAAAAGTACTCGTGTTCCCAACAATTTTTAAACTTTCTTTTGTCAGTGTGCCAATTCCTCACACGCTCCAGCATCTTCTCCCTCTCAGGTCAGTTCCGGCCGGATTTGAGCTGACCGCAGCTAAACAGCGCCACCCTACCCTCAATGTAACACAATGCTGATTTGTGGTCAGTAGAGGAAGTGCAACAATAAATAAATATTTAAAGAGATATTCCGACTGCTGGCAGCGGGAAAATAATAATTATTTAATTATTGAAAATTTGAGCATGGGCCGCAGGCCAAAACTAATCGGTGGCCGGCGGGCCCCAAATTGGGCAGCCCTGTCCTACACCGTTTATTTTATCAGTTTTAAAGATGCACACATGCCAGCTCAACTGCTACTAAACAGATCTTCTGTATAAAATTATCTCTCTCATCATCACATTATTTTCATGATTGGACCAACAGTTTGGGAATGGGAAGAACTTGTTCAAGGAGTTAAATCTCCACTAAAAGAGGTGTCTGTCTCTCTCTGCTCTTCTGCCAGGTGCGCCTACTTAATTACCATGGCAACCGCTGTCACACACAAACTCACAGAAACATGATGTCTGTGCGTTTCTAGATCTTACATTTGTAACCCTTTAGGTGCCAGAGTTAATTGAGGAAAATATTCCATTTTCATTTCAACATTTCAAAAGGCTGTGGCTTTAAAGTGGTGACAGATAAAGGCATACTGTAAATGAGAAAACTATTCATCGTGACCCAAAGTTTGTGATAGGAGTAAATTAACTCATCCAATTTGCATATTGTGGCATCACCAGCAGGCAGCCATATTGGATTTCATAAATCTCAGTCAAAAAACATTTTGAACACATTTACACAGTAGATTTATTTTGTTTTGTGTTGTTTTTGTCATGTCTTCCTCAAAATGAAGGAAGAGGAATCTGATGGGAATAAACTCGCCCATCTAATTTGCATAATGTGACATCACTTCTGCATACCTACAGCTACAGAAAACACTCAAACATCAAACCGTTCAGCTCTGTAAGGATTTTCTGATGTTTGTGGCAATATGTTTGATGTTTCTAAATAATTCACAGTGACGACATATGCTGGGGGCCGAAACGGGCGTGAGTGCAAGGTCCCGCCAAACACTGCTTGCAGCTTTAATTAGGGACCGAGCCTAGAGGCAGAGGACTGCTCAAGGAGCAGTCCTCGCCGAAGGCGAGGACCCTCTTGTTTTTGTTGCGTGCGTTTATAGGTGACCGGGCCCAACAGTAGTGGACTACTCACAAAGAAGTCCTCGCTGAAGGCGAGGACCCTCCCTATGGTTTTTGCCGCATTTTTTCTTACTGACCAGTCCTCGCCAAAGGCGAGGACACTATTGTTTTTGCTGCGTTTATTCTTTATTCTTTCTTCCGCCGCCTCTTTGAACTGGAATTTGACCCCCTAAACATGCTCAAAAACTCACCAAAATTGGCACGCACATCAGAACCGGTGAAAAATTTTATAAAATGGTGACATTAACCCTAAAGTGCCAAATGGGCTCTTTAGCGCCACCTAGGCACACAAAAATGGCCGCCATGGCCTGTAGGAACGTCAGAGAAACATGAAACCAAAAGTGGCGTGTTCGTCTCATCAAGACCTAAAATCATGCACTGACACTGAGCTAAATCCAACACGAAGTGAGATATTGTCCCTTTGAAAGTAAGTTTTTGCCTTAAAACTGACTTTCCTAAAATATCATCTTCTCATACAAAGTTTATCCTATCGAATTCAAACTTGCACCGATTACAGATCAACTCCTACTCATCAAAAGTTGTGAGTAACTTTTTCATTACTCGCTGAGTTAGGATTTTGTGGCCTCCATAAGGTTAGATGTCAGAAAAACGTACTGACGATCTTCAAAGCTGTCCCATAGGAAATGAATGGCAGCAGGGGAGAAAGAGACCAATCTTGGGCTTTTTCTAGCATTTACAGCGTCTCCATACTTTGTGCTACAGACTCCATTCCAACTCTCAAATGTTGCCACAGGTCTCATCTATTCACTCATCTTTTCATCTTTTTCATATCTTTTACCGTTTTTGATCGTGCCTCTCAAAGTACCATGAGCAAAAGTGGAGAAATTCTCACTTTACAATGGGTGTGTATTGGAATGCTGTGAGCTAGAGTGGAGGGCTCTAAAAATCGTCTAAAACTTTTGTCTTTAACTCGCTGCCATGGCCACAATTTTCACTGGACAGACACACGTGATACCACAAACTGTAGGAAAATTTGTCCTGCTCACAGATATGTTGACATGGAATCTCTCACACGTACACATTTTTGCTGAGTGGCTCCAAAGCGAAGGGAGCGCCGATTTTTTTCTCATTCACTCCCATGTAAACTCAGAGGAGAAATTTCTGGAAACAGCTTAGGTGCAACACATTTTAAACTCGCTCCCCTGACCACATTTTTGACTCGAGAAATATAAAACGCGACACGTGCGTTCACGAGAAGTGGCTGTCTCTCAAAATCACTTTATTTTCTTGATTGGACCAACGGTTTGGGTATGGGAAGGACTTGTTTGAGGAGTTCAAACCCATATTAAACAGCCTTTGGTGAGCTGCTCTCCTTAGCTGTCTGTGTGTGCCACAGGTGCAGGCAAGTCATTAATCGCCATGACAACGGCTGCACACACACACACACACACACACACAGACACACACACAGCTCTCTGGTCTGTCTGTCTCACAATCTTTAAAGGACAGATTACAGCAGCAGAAACTTCATTTGAAACAGCAAATACACATTATTAACCCCTACAGTGCCAAAATGGGCTCTCTAGCGCCACCTAGACTAACTAAAATGGCCACTACAGCCCATAGGAATGTCGTATCAAGATCAAACCAAAACTGGTGTGTTTGACTTACAAATCACGCATTGACACCCATGACCTGATTCCAACAGGAAGTGAGCTATTTGACCTTTCAAAGTAAGATTTCACCTCAAATGTGGTCTCAAGAAAACACATCTCCTCCTACACCGTTTATTTTATCAGTTTTAAAGATGCACACATGCCAGCTCAACTGCTACTAAACAGATCTTCTGTATAACTTTATTTCTCTCATCATCACATTATTTTCATGATTGGACCAACAGTTTGGGAATGGGAAGAACTTGTTCGAGGAGTTAAATCTCCACTAAAAGAGGTGTCTGTCTCTCTCTGCTCTTCTGCCAGGTGCGCCTACTTAATTACCATGGCAACCGCTGTCACACACAAACTCACAGAAACATGATGTCTGTGCGTTTCTAGATCTTACATTCAGACATGACAGAGGGAGCATCTCCATTTTAACCCTTTAGGTGCCAGAGTTAATTGAGGAAAATATTCCATTTTCATTTCAACATTTCAAAAGGCTGTGGCTTTAAAGTGGTGACAGATAAAGGCATACTGTAAATGAGAAAACTATTCATCATGACCCAAAGTTTGTGATAGGAGTAAATTAACTCATCCAATTTGCATATTGTGGCATCACCAGCAGGCAGCCATATTGGATTTCATAAATCTCAGTCAAAAAACATTTTGAACACATTTACACAGTAGATTTATTTTGTTTTGTGTTGTTTTTGTCATGTCTTCCTCAAAATGAAGGAAGAGGAATCTGATGGGAAGAAATTACCCATCTAATTTGCATAATGTGACATCACTTCTGCATACCTACAGCAACAGAAAACATTCAAACATCAAACCGTTCAGCTCTGTAAGGATTTTCTGATGTTTGTGGCAATATGTTTGATGTTTCTAAATAATTCACAGTGATGACATATGCTGGGGGCGGAAACGGGCGCGAGTGCGAGGTCCCGCCAAACGCTGCTTGCAGCTTTAATTATTATTATTTTTTTCAGCATCTTTGATTGCATTTTTGGGGGCTTTGCCATATTCAAAAATTCACCAAATTTGACATGCACATTCGTCTTGGCGAAAATTTAGGTATACGCAAAATCTCAACGATGCCAGTCGCAAAATGGCGAAATGGCGCCCCCTAGAAAATTTCAATCGGCTCCCACCGGCAGCCCGTTTTACCAAATCCCCCAAAATTCGGAGGGGTCGTGTATCATCCCAAGACACACGAAAATGCGCAGTTGGACTTTTTTCAAAAACCAACAGGAAGTCAGCCATTTTGATTTGAATATTCTGATTTTGGCGATTTGCAAGTGTTCTCTCTGAGCTATCTCCTCCTACATGGTTCATTGGATCGGCTTCAAATTTGGCCTGCTGCAACTAGACCACTTGATGATTAAAAGTTATTAAAAGATTGCGTGTATCTCGTAAGGCGTTACCATGGCGGTGCGGCGAAGTTTGATGTCTCGCCATGAAAAATGAAAGTGCTATAACTTGGGCGTACTTGGTCGAATCTTCCTGAAACTTCACATGGTTGTAACTGGCCCTGCCTTGATCATATGATATGAGTTTCGTAAGGGGTGGCCTAACGTTTTGGCCGCCCTTTAAACAGCAGCCCCAGCGCCCGTTTCACCGACATGAACAAAATTCGGTACACACATGTATCACACCCAGACGCACAAAAAGTCTTGGACCCATAGGCTAAACCCAACAGGAAGTCAGCCATTTTGAATTGAATATTCTGATTTTGGCGATTTGCAAGTGTTCTCTCTGAGCTATCTCCTCCTACATGGTTCATTGGATCGGCTTCAAATTTGGCATGCTGCAACTAGACCATTTGATGATTAAAAGTTATTAAAAGATTGCGCGTATCTCGTAAGGCGTTATCATGGCGGCGCAGCGAAGTTTTATGTCTCGCCATGAAAAACGAAAGTGCTATAACTTGGGCGTGATAGGTCCGATCGGCACCAAACTTGCTGGGTATGATCGTAGTCCCGCCTTCAACACGGCAACATTAAAAAATTCCCTCTTTCTCAAAACGCCCCCTGCTGGTGACAGGAAATGACAAGTTTTAGACTTTGAAGTGCTACTTCCCATATACTTTGTCCAATCAGCTTCAAATTTCACAGGATTACTCTGTGACATGTCTGGATAACATCTACATGCAAATCAGCCCGGCCATCGAGACACAGAGAATTTCGATTATTTGCCATTACACAGGAAGTTGTTGTAACTTACACATGCTTACTCCAATAGACCTAAGATTTCAAATGACCACTTGGCTACATGTCTAGAGGACAACTAGGTGTTAATCAAGATCCACACTCACTGCGCTACCTACTGGCGAATGGGGGATCTGTTTTGTCGCAGTGAATTTTGATTATTTAACATTCCAGCCTTGAGTTAGAATGAAACACATATAATATAAATATTAAACAACCAACCAACACCAAAACATGCCTTTGAGTTTTGTTTGTCAGCTGCATAGATTTCATTCCTCCTAGGAGATCTAATACATGACGACAATGATTATGATCTTTGTCTGTCCTTCACACAACACATTGTTGTAACATTACAAAAGCTTCACTGTGCCTTCACCTGCTGAGGAAACTCAGCCTTTTGCAGCAGTAAGGGAAATTTTAAATTTACCATAAATCACAGATTGAATCCATACTGTCCCTCAATATCGTATCCTATTATATCTTCATCACCATGACAGCAAAGGCAACACTCCAAAAAAACAAAAAAAACCAAAACCATGCCCATGAAATACTCAACAAACCCTAAACACCTCATTCTGGACTGATCAGGAAATCCTCCCCAACCTCTTGTTATTATTATTATTATTATTATTATTAGTAGTAGTAGTAGTAGTAGTAGTATTCCTCCAAATGAATTGCCTTTTTGGGAGGCATAACATACCCGAAAACTCATGAAACTTTGCACACACCTCACAACTGGTGAAAAATTTGATATTTTAAGGGTCTCGTGTGTGGGTTCCAAAAAATGGCTCAGTAGCGCCCACTACAAAAGTTTGAGGAAACAGCCCCTGAAGCTAGTTTAACCTACATATATGAAACTCGGCAGGCTTATATAACGCCCAGAGACGTATAAAAAGCCTCTTGCAGGCATGCTCCAAACCCAACAGGAAGTCCGCCATTTTCAATTTACTTGTGCCACTTTTGTGCATTTTTGCCCATTCCAGGGCTTGTAAATTAACGAACTTGTCCTACAGATTTAATCAGATTGGCTCCAAACTTGGTGTATGTAAGCATGACTATGTTGTGACCAAAAGTTATTACAGGATTTGCCCAATGTTGAATGGCACGCCTGCTGCCAAGCGTTGAATCTTGAGGTCTCGCCATGAGAAACGAAATTGCTGTAGCTTTGGCATAAATGGTCCTGTCTCCACCAAACTTCACATGATTCATATTAGTCCCGCCCTGAACACATTTTCATTACCATATTGCCTGATACTCATAGACCCACCTAGTGGCGACAAGTAGGTCTCATCAACCACTTATCTTTCGATTTATCTGAAAGTTACATGCTGTGGTGTATATTTGATGTTCACAAACATGATGTATAATTAGTGCGCTCTCCACCTCCCTCTAGTGGAAAGAGGAAGTGATACAAAATGTGAAATGTGTCATTCCAGTACTGTATCAAGGATATACAGAGTCACTCCTGCATGCGATATCTAACTTTGACAGAAATGAACTGACGCATCAGAAGGCGCCCTGCCAGCCCCCCCGAGTTGCATGAAGGTGCGAGGGCCCGTTCATCGCTGCTTGCAGCTTTAATTTATTATTATTATTCTTCCTCCAAATGAATTGCCTTTTTGGGAGGCTTAACATACATTAACCCACATTTTAAGGGTCTCGTGCGCGGGTTCCACAAAATGGCTCAGTAGCACCCCCTACAAAAGTTTGAGGAAAAAGCCCCTGAAGCCAGTTTAACCTACATGTATGAAACTCGGCAGGCTCATGTAATGCCCAGAGACGTACAAAAAAGCCTCTTGGAGGCATGCTCTAAACCCAACAGGAAGTCGGCCATTTTGAATTTACTGTGCAATTTTGGTGCATTTTGGCCATTTACAGGGGTCCTTAATGAACAAACTAGTCCTAGACATTTTATCTGATCGACTTCAAACCTTGGTCTGTCTCACCCCAAGACCTTGAAGATGAAAAGTTATCAAAAGCTTGAGTTTTTGTCAATGCGTGTGACCGTGGGATGGCGTCAAAGTTAGGGGTCTCGCCACTAAACAGGAAGTAGTTTATAACTCCAGCATACATGGTCCAATCTTGCCCAAACTTCACAGGATTGATGACAGACGCGCCCTGAACACATCTACATGTCAATAATTAGAGATAAATATAGCGCCCCCTACTGGCAACGGGAAATGTCATGTTTTAGACTTTAATGTACTGTACATCTCCTACAGAATTGACCAGATCCATCTCAAACTTAGTGAAAAAAGTCATAAGACGTTGATTGTTTTTGTCAAAGGGCGTGGCCACGGCCTGGCGGCGAACTTTGATGTTTCGCCATGATGATAAACGTTGCTGTAACTTCAACATCTACAGAGGAATTTTGAATCACCACCATAGCGCCACCTACTGGCAACAGAAAGTTACTTTATACATTCTTTGATGTCCCACTTCTAGCAGGTTAATCAGACCCACCTCAAACTTGCTGGTCTAAGTCCTTAGACCTTGATGATGCTTAAAAATGAAGTTTTTGAGTTTTCATCAAACGCTATCACCGTAGCGCCACCTTGTTCAATGTTAAATCCAATGTTGTTTTGAAGGGACAAGGGATGCTTGAAAACTCACCAAACGTGGCATACACATCACAGGTTGCAAGTCCTGTTGTCTGATGTGATTTTTGTGCTTTGATGCACCAAGATAGCTCAACAGCGCCCCCTAGAATATTTCAATTAAGCAGCCCCCAAAGCTGGTTTGACCTACATGTATGAAACTTGGTAGGCACCTGTAACACTCTATCATGTACAAAAAAGCCTCTTGGAGCCATGCTCCAAACCCAACAGGAAGTCCGCCATTTTCAATTTACTTGTGCCACTTTTGTGCATTTTTGCCACTTTCCAGGGTTTGTAAATTAATGAACTTACAGATTTAATCAGATAGGCTCCAAACTTGGTGTATGTAAACATGGCTACGTTGTGACCAAAAGTTATCACAGGATTTGCCCAATGTTGAATGGCACACTCACTGTCGAGCGTTGAATCTTGAGGTCTCGCCATGATAAACGAAATTGCTGTAGCGTTGGCATAAATGGTCCTGTCTCCACCAAACTTCACATGATTCATATTAGTCCCGCCCTGAACACATTTTCATTACCATATTTCCTGATACTCATAGTGCCACCTCGTGGCAACAGGAAGTAGGTCTCATCAAACACTTAACTTTCAATTTATCTGAAAGTTACATGCTGTGGTGTATATTTGATGTACGAAAACATGATGTATGATTAGTGCGTTCTCCAACTCCCTCTAGTGGAAAGAGGAAGTGATACAAAATGTGAAATATGTCATTCCAGCACTGTATCAAGGATATGCCAAGTCACTCCTGCATGCGATGTCTAAGTTTGACAGAAATGAACCGACAGGCCAGAAGGCGTCCTTCCAGCCCCCCCGAATAGCATGAAGGTGCGAGGGCCCGTTCATCGCGGCTTGCAGCTTTAATTAGGGCCCAAGCGACGACGAAGTCATCCGTGAGGACCCTATTGTAATCGTGCTGTTTATTATTATTCTTATTATTATTCTGCGCATATAATCCCCAATTTGTCCCCTTTCCCAAATTCAAAAACTCACCAAATATGGCACACACGTTAGGTCTGGCGAAAAATTTTATAATCTATTGTCGTCCTGAATTTCCACCATTAGGTGGCGCTATAATCAAGGACAATGCGTTTTGGCTCATAACTCCCATATACTTTGTCGCACATTCAAAAACCTTACATCCACGCTTTCAGTGAATTGTGCTGAATGTTGTTGTCACAAAATGTCGCAAACCTACTTTTTCGAACTCCTGCCAGGCAATTTCACCGATTGGCATGAAACTTTGCACACAGCATCTGTGGACCCTCCCGACAAAAAGTTATTAAAAGAATTTTGATATTCCAAACAATACTCAAGTTATTAAATAACAAATTCCTGCAGATTTTGTTGTAAACAGGAAGTGCTGCATATCTTCACATTGGTGTATCCGAATGACATGAAACTCAGTTTACTACTTCCCTATGAGCCCCTGAGGCTCTGTGCAAAATGTCAGGCGATGACCACCAGGTGGGGCTCTTTAAATTGAAGTATTTTATATCTCAACATCGGTTGGGCGAATTAACACGAAACTTGGTATAATTATTGTCAATACCCTCCTAAGGATATCTAACAATAGACTAACCGATCCACCACTAGGTGGCGCTCTGGTGGCCGTCTAATTTAATATTTGGCACTGTGCCAACACCATAACACTCATGGAAATAAAATTGATAGGGGTGGTATAGACTGGCCCCTGTAACTCACACACCAAAAATGACCAGCAGGTGGTGCTATTTTCAATGCAAAAGCGTTTTTGGCTAATAACTCCCACATAATATGTTGCACATTGTTAAACCTTCTATTTACGTGTTCTCTGAATTCAGTTGAATTGTGTGGTGTAAGCCACGCCCACTTTCACGGTAACTTTCCATTTGCTAAATCGCAACAAATGAAAAACCTACTTGTTTGAACTCCTCCTAGGCGATTTGACTGATTTGCACCAAACTTTGCATGAAGCATCTGTGGACCCTTCTGACAAAAAGTTATTAAAAGAATTTTGTTTGTCCAAAAAAACGCCCAAAATATAAAACAACAAATTCCTGCACATTGTTTTCAAAGCAGACAGTCTTTCATATTTTGACCAAATACAGTCTGATTACCACAATACTTTTGCTAATTGTGTTGCATGGCCCGATGAGAGTTGAGATGAGAAAATTCAGTGCAAATCGGCCAATAGGTGGCGTTCTGGTGGCAGTCTGATTAGTGTGAATGGAAGTAAATTGGAAAATCTTCAAATCCTCTTCAAAACTCATCGACTTTCAACCTCTCCTTGTCCCTCATACTTTCAGCTAGATACACCATGTCAACTTTTAAAGAGTCAGAAGACCTTGAACGCATTAACTGTACATAATTATCTATCTTTATCTTTATTTCGGCCATGACCAATATTCTTTTGTTTATGAACACTGGTAGATAACTATCTTGCCACCAGGTGATCTTTGGCTGCTCCTGACGCTACTGTCATAAAAAAAAAAGAGACCGCACATGCGCAGTTGCGCACTCTCAACTGATTGTAAACAGATAAGATGGCGACAAGACGCAACTTCAGTGTTCATTTAAAGCTAGACATTTTGAAATATTCCGAACAAATGTCGGGGGAATACGCCGCGGGGCATATGATGCCTGGTATGCATAGGACGGCAAGAAGACCTTCACAAAAGGAGGGAACATGAGAGCAGCTGAAAAACGCAAGATAACGGCTTACCGTCTCCGGGTCCAGTAATTTCCTCTTTGGTTGGTGTCATGACTGCCCAGTACCTGGACAACCGAGCAGTGGCGGAACACAGGTATGTGGCGTGTCAGAGGAGAAACGAGCCGTTAACATTTCTCTTTGTGTTTGGTAACGTTAACAGCGTTAGGCTGACCAAATGTTCTGTTTTCCCGGACATGTCCACTTTTCACGTCCCGTCCGGGGCGCCCGGGTTTTTTTTATAAACTGATAATGTCCAGTTTTCTGTGTGTTTGTGTGTGTGTGTGTTAGAGTGCGGCACAGCCGCATATTTCTGTTCGAACCCGAACCGAGCCCGACATTATTTATAACCAAAGCACTGAATTTGTGCCACACAGTTGTTACAGTTACAGGCTCTTTAACCCTATGGGCCCGAACGACGCATAGTCCGTCCAAATTCACACCTGTTCTTCTCTGTGGATTTTCTCCGCGACCGTGCGTCAAGCACTTGTCGGTAGTCCAGTGTTTTTACAGCGAAAAAAAATGATGAAGTCACACTACAATTATGTATAACAGAACTTTCATACAGCTCTTCACACACATTACTCTTGGATGGATTACTCGCGAATGCAGCATCACACAGAAATACCACGCATATCACATGAAAGCGCAGGAGCAGAGCTTTCCAATGAAACCACACATCATTGTGCTGTCATCCCATCATGTTATAAATCCAGATTAACTGTCTACAAAATAAAAACCTGACGAATTTCTTTACAGCCCATTATACAGATCTTGTTATCAGTCACTTCATATAGTGAGGAGTATTGTATCTTACCACATCTTAGGCTTGCATGTGTTTCTCCCTGTCTATCCACATTTGTAGTCAAGCTTTCAAGATGCAAATATCTCCATATTGTCCAGTTGACACTCCATCAAACTTTGTATGGCAAGACCAGCCTCTTCACCTTTGCGCACCCAGACAACTGCAGCCTAATGCGTGACAGGGCCGTAGTCACCATATACATTGAGGGGGACACGCACCCTGAGTGGGCACACATGTCAGCACGGAGTACAGAGAAGCAGTCAGAGCTACAGGCTACAGTGAGGCTAAAAACAGAGTTCATATGACGTTTTTCGAAACAACTTTTTATGTCGCGGCTGCAGCACACTTGGATCACTATGGATGAGCAGTATGGAGATACTCTGTGGATTCAATTTCAATTCAATTGGTGTCGGGAGAGGTGGGGGGTTGGGGAGTTGGGGGGGGGTGCCGAGGGATGGTTCACCCAGGGCGTAAAACTAGCCAGGACCGCCTCTGGCACTGATATTTTTACCGTAACCATCTTTTTATCTATGGAAGCCCATTTTCGCCAGTCATGGAAAAAAAATCGCCAATCCTTATCAAAAATGTGAGATAAAAAGTCATAATTATGAATGTAGCCTACTTTCAAATTAATTTGTGGCATGTTGTCTTGTAAGGTGTGTGGCATCACGGTGGCTGCAGATGGGACAGCGGATGAGATGATTCACTGTTTCAAGGCAGGACAACTAGTACACTGTGGTGTAGTAAATAGTGGTGATTTACAAAAACACCAAAAACTATTTTTATTGTTAAAGTAAAGTTTGTTACTGTAAATAATACACTACTTTCTTTGTAATACTAGAATTTTTTTTTTTACTGTAAAGACAAGTTTACGTAAATATTTCTGCTGTTTCAATTTAACAAAAATACAGTATTTGTATTTTCAAATTTGGCTGTGATTTTTTTTTCTTTTATTAAAAGCCTCCTTCAAACAGTAGCCTGCCCCTATTTGTAGCCTGGTCCCAAATTATTTTTTTGTCAATAGTGGCCCCGGCTACTATTTGAGGAAATACTGTATGTATGTAACATACAGTCACTGGCCACTTTGTGTACACCTGTCTAATCTAATGCAATTCAGTAGAACAACTATACCATGATCTTTTTCCCTGAAGCTTATACATTTTCGGTTATTGTTGACATCGTCTAGAAAGTGGTGATTCTACTTTGTTTATTATTGAGGTCATAGTGAATGGTGGTGGTGTACTGGGGTGGCCTCCTAATTTTGTCTAATTGAGTGGGACAAATATTAGGAACACTTTTAAATATATAGCACTCCAGTACACCAACACCACCCACTATGACCTCAATAATAAAGTAGAATAATCGCCTTTCTGACAAAAGCTGAAAATGTAAAAGCTTTGTAAACGTAGAATGTGTGGCAGAGCTGTTGTATTGGATTGTATTAGATTGCACAGGTGTACCTAATAAAGTGGCCAGTAAGCCCCACATTTACACCACCAATCCATGCCTGCTCTGGGTCTCCCCGCAGCCCTGGTTGCTCGGCAGCCTCAGCCGCTGAGACCATGCTGATCAAAAGTTATTAAAAGCTCTTCTCTTTGTCAAGGGGTGTGGCAGCTATGACACCGCCCTCGCCACCAAATCAGTTGGCTTTTTGATGGCTTCAGCGACCTCATATCCTCACGAAATTGATACACAGATCAAGAATGGCAAGCTCTTACATTTGATAGGGCCGTTGCCCATGGGGGGGACAAAATGCCTCTATAGTCCCCCTTGAAATTTTCAAAAAACCCTCCCCATAGGGATTTTCTTGGAGTACGAAGATGAAACGTCACACCACGTCAGGGTTAAGTTACTCTGAGTTTTCACATACCCGCTTCAGTGATGCGTGCTGCTGGCCCCCCACGATAGCGCGGGACAGCGAGGGCCCGGTCACAGCTGCTTGCAGCTTTAATTTCTTATTTTTTTTCCTGATGTATCTTTATTTCTATTTGCCCTTGTAAGGGGGTTGGGGGCTGATGGGGTATGGTGGGTTTGGGGGGAAGGATTTGGGAGCCGCTGTGAGCACCTTAAGTGTATGTTTTGTGTTGTGTTTATGTGACTGTATTGTACCGACTGATTGTATCTATGTCTAGGACCCCCTGGAAGATGAGATGATACATCTCAAGGGGTTATCCTCCAATAAAAATTTGAAATTTTTGAAATCTTATCTCAACATTCAGCATATCGCAAAGTACAGTGGTGGAAAAAAGTTTTCGGACACCCCATGCATTTGTGAAATATTGCATTAAGAATCACTCTTAGGTCTTCAAGTGCAATTTCTTTTAGTACAGTCACAGCCAAAATACTAAAAAAAATCCTAAAAAAGCCATTAAAAACTTAAAATTGATTGGTTCCATAAAAATACGTAAGAAATTTTGAGTATTGGGTCATTTTGGTACCAGTGATGAAGGTCGTTCTTTTTATTAAAAGACACAATTTTTGTTGCCAAGCTTCGTATCTACATAAAGCCAGCACATTTGAAAGTTCTTCAGACACAAAAATGGCTAAAACAAGGAACCTAACGCAGGAAACATGCCTGAAGATAAAGATTCTCAGCCAGGAAGGGTACAGCTGCCGCCAGATAGCCAGGAAGTGCAGATGCAGTCCTTCAGCAGTTGGATACACTCTGCAGAAATACAGATGAACCAACAGCTTGGAAGACAAACCAAGATCTGGACGTCCAAGGGTTTCTTCAGCAAGAAATGACGGCATCCTGATCTGCCTGTGCAGGCAAAACCGCCGAATGACATCACAGGAGCTTCAGCAGCAGTGGTCAAACCAAACTGGTGTCCAGTGTTCCACCCGCACTGTACGTGGCTGACTTTTAGATCATGGCTTAAGGTCCTACAAGGCTATCAAGAAGCCCCTGATCAATGAGAGACAGAGGTTAGCCCGGCGTCGTTGGGCCCAGGCACACAAGAACTGGACAGCCAGGAATTGGAAGAAGATTTTGTGGTCAGATGAGTCCAGTTTCCAGCTTTATCTTCCTCCTACTAATGTGATGGTACGCAGAAGACCAGGCGAAGCATTATCTCCAGCATGTACAGTACCTACTGTCAAGCATGGTGGAGGCAGTATCATGGTTTGGGGATGCATGAGTGCTGCTGGTGTTGGTCATCTCACTGTCTGTGATGGCACATTGAACTCTACCAAGTATTGTACCATTCTCGAAACCCACATGCTCCCTTCTGCGCGTGCACTGTTCCGTCGAGGTAAAAACTGGATGTTTCAACAAGATAATGCCCCTTGCCACACATCCAAGGCCAGTAGAACTTGGCTGCAGGAGCACAGTATCCAGGTCTTAGAGTGGCCAGCTCAATCCCCGGACATGAGCCCCATTGAAAATCTGTGGTGGATTATCAAAAGGTCTGTTTCAAAGCATAAACCAAAGAATTTAGAAGAATTAAAAGCAGTAATTCAAGAATAATGGGACAAGATTACCCCTCAACAGTGTGAAAGGCTCGTGGGGAACATGCCAGCCAGGATTAGAGCTCTACTACGTGCCAATGGCAGGACTACTAAATATTAATTTGATGATGTGATGGTTTGTTTATTTTTTGTTCAGTTTTGAACACATTCTCTGTTATATGTTGACTTTGATACCGACAATGTTGAGAACTGACATATTGAAACTGTCAAGAATTTAGTTTTGTTAGTTTTTCTTGTAAACAATAAACAAAAAAATATAATTTGTATTTGTTTGTATCTGTCTAATGCAGCCACACCTTTTGAAACACAAAAAAGATTTTTCCACAAATATTTCATGATAATATTTGAGATTGTGTAAAATTTTAAGGGTGTCCGAAAACTTTTTTCCACCACTGTATTTAGAATCACCATTATAAACAAAGTATCATGATAAAATCGTACCATGAACCCTGTATTGATTCTTGCCCCTATGTATGTATGTATGTATGTGTGTATATATATATATATATATATATATATATATTTATATGTGTGTGTGTGTGTGTGTGTATACGCTTGGTTGTTAATTACTATGCTGCTGATTACTCGCCTTAATGTAAATTAGTGCTTCAGATGCACTTTAAAAAGCATGCTGAGAAACACCCTTGCTAGTTTATTAAATTAACACCACTAGTAAAGACATGAACCTTCAGCGAAGCATGAAGGATCAAATGAACATAAACATTAATTTTTGCTGGGGTCACATCACAAGGTGTGTACTCACTTACAGTATTAAAAAACAACAAAGAAATCCACGTGGCTTAGATTCAGAACCCACAGGATTAACATGAGCACAAACCATATTCCCAGGCTCATATTCACATCATTTCACTGTGAGAGATGTATATCAACACTTTCATGTGCAGTAGTTTCACTTTTATATACACACTTTTAATATTACTAAGACTTTGAAAGTATATGAGCTCACAGCATTTGTTTAATAAAATAAAAAAAAAAAAACTATGATATGAAGGGGAAAGTAATGTATACCAAAAAATACATTTGTATATGTATGTGTGAAAATGACAATATACTGTATGTGTGAGTAGAGTCATTACACATATAAAAGTCAGAATGTAAGAAAATATAGTATCAGCATAGCAACACATTTCTGCCCGGCTAAAAGTTCCTCTGCCGCTTCATCAGAATTTGTCTGGCGTTTCCTTTGGCTTACTCATAAGTGAAAAAGATTAGCCATCATTTCTGTGCAAGTGTGTTTGTGCGCTGCCAAGGAAGTTATCATTACAATTGTAGTGCAGTATACTACGGTGCAGTACAATATAGTGCACTGCAGGTATTACGGTACAAGTAAGTGTATGTGAACTTCCAGTCAGTCGACAGATCCAGTCCAGGTTTTGCTGCTGAAGGCTGCTGGTGTGTGGATAGTGACTGGCTTCAGGAAACAGACGACAGGCTGCGTATGGCAGGTGATCGAGAGAATGTGGACTTTATTTTGGAGTGGAGGATGATCGGAGGATGACTATGGCAGACAGCAGCTGAAAATGTGAAAAGGATTAACAACCTAACTTTTGTTTCAGTACAGCGCAATGAGTGTGCCGCTCCGACGTACCAACTCTTTCTCCTGCTGGGGGGTCTTCCAGAAAGCGGGTTTAGTGAAAAGTATGTTAACCCTGAAATGAGGGAAACTCTGGGTTTTCAGTTCCAGAAAGAGAGGTAAGTCAAACTCTGACTCAATCACCATGGCAACTTGACTCTGTGAACCTAACCTGCTCGCTGGCAGGTTTTCTATAAGAAACCCTGAGTTCACCCTGTCTCCTCCCTACTGCTGAGCCTGAAGCAAGCTGGCAGACAGACATGGGTTGTTCGTATGTAGGAAATCCGATTGATACCGAGGCAGAATTAATTCGCAATGCCTTGCACCAGGAGAGGATCTTCAGACCCCGTTTAGATGTGCTGTCATTCCCCAATGAATATCTGTTTGAACGGTACCATTTTTCATTAGACTCAATCATTTACCTGCACATATCAAATCTGACACCAGTATTCTTAAATGATGTATATTATTATTATATATTCTATATTATATTTAATATTATGTTAGAGACATTCTGCTGCAACCTCAGACTGAGATCAGTAATTAGCCATTAATTTGCAGGGCTCACTAATGTGGAGGCCAAGTGGCCAGCTCCTCAACCTCTAGGTTATTTAAGCTACTTTCTTTCATAAATCAAATATGAATAAAACTAAAGAAAGGTACAATCATGGCCAAGTAAAATATGCCTTACCTGTTTGAATGATGTTTTTATATTTCATTTTAAGCTGCTTCCAACTGCGTTTTTCCTCTGTGAGATTGCACCTACATGAAAATATTTTTTTATTCAAAACCACTCCACCACTTTTTCACCTGTATGCTACAATTTAATTAAGCGTGGTTGAATGTTAAATTAATGGACTAGTGCATTCAAACTTATGCATTGACTCGGGCAGCAGTTTTCTCCCATGCCGCCTCTCTCTCCTTGGCAGCTTTTGCGATGTTACTTTTTTTACTAAATATATGCTCATATTCGGGCGGCACGGTGGTGTGGTGGTTAGCACTCTCGCCTCACAGCAAGAGGGTTGCCGGTTCGATCCCGGGCGTGGGAGCCCTTCTGTGCGGAGTTTGCATGTTCTCCCCGTGTCAGCGTGGGTTCTCTCCGGGCACTCCGGCTTCCTCCCACAGTCCAAAGACATGCAGATTGGGGACGAGGTTAATTGGTAACTCTAAATTGTCCATAGGTGTGAATGTGAGTGTGAATGGTTGTTTGTCTCTATGTGTCAGCCCTGCGATAGTCTGGCGACCTGTCCAGGGTGTACCCTGCCTCTTGCCCGATGTCAGCTGGGATAGGCTCCAGCCCCCCCCGCGACCCTCAAGAGGATGAAGCGGTTAGAAGATGAATGAAGATGCTCATATTCACTGTAGGCATTCACGAGCACCTCCAATTCCACAGGTGTAAAATAAGTTGATCGCTTTTTCTCTCCGGTTGCCATGGTGAATCGAGGTATCGGGGCTCCATTGATGATGGCTTTTTATTGTGGTTGTGCACGTGCTTAACTCAAGGTGTACCTACTCAGAGTTGATTGAACTAATTCAAATCAGCTGTTCTGGAACCGGATACTCAGAGTTAAGAATTAGACTCAGAGTTTGTTGAACCTCTTACCTGGAATACCCCCCTGCTCTCTCTACCCAGCATGAATGTGGCATATAGGGATTTTGAATAGTGGCGCGATCACTCGACAAACCAGTGAGTAGGAGGGTGGGACTGTGGGAGTTCTTGAGTGTATACGGGTGGGTGCAAGGTTGTGAAAAAATTCAGGTTGTCACAACATGCATTCCAGCGATGCTCTCACAAAGATTTTAATATGTTTGTTTCAATTCCCAACCTAAGCTAAACAATGTAAGCACACACTGTTTTTGTCCATTCCACCAGCTCTTCAGTCAATGTTACTCTAACTGAGTGGGAAACCAGAACATTCCAAAACAATAGAATCAACAGAAGCTTTTCCAGCCCTGGTTTCATACATCTGCGGGCTAACCTGACAAGCAGACAACCACTGACCAACTGGCAATAAATCCCAGGTGTATGTACACTCAGGTCCATAATTATTTGGACAGTGATACAGTTGTCATCATTTTGGCTCTGTACACCACCACAATGGGTTTTAAATGAAACAATGAATACCTGCTTAAAGTGCAGACTCTCAGCTTTCATTTAAGGCTTTTTTCAAAAATGTAGTATGAACCGTGTAGGAATGACAACCATTTCTTCACACAGTCCCCCAACTTTAAGGGCTCATAAGTATTTGGACAAACTAACATAATCATCAGTTTAACAGTCAGTTTTAATACTTGGTTGCAAATCCTTTACAGTCAATGACTGCCTGAAGTGTTGGACACATAGGCATCATCAGATGCTGGGTTTCTTCCCTGGTGATGCTCTGCCAGCCCTTTACTGCAGCCGTCTGCACTTCCTGCTTGTGTTTTGGGTGTTTTGCCTTCAGTTTCGGCTTCAGCAAGAGAAACGCATGCTCAGTTGGATTCAGCTCAGATGATATGACTTGGCCATTGCAGAACATTCCACTTCTTTGCCTTAAAAATGTCTTTGGTTGCTTTTGCAGTATGCTTCAGGTCATTGTCCATCTGCTTCCACCATGCTTCACTGATGAGGTGGTGTGCTTTGGATCATGACCAGTTCCTTCCCTTCTTCCTTCTCTTGTCTTCCCATCATTCTGGTAGTTTTATCTGTCCATAGTATGCTGTTCCACAACTGTACAAGCTTTTTAGATGGTTTTTGACAAGCTCTAATCTGGCCTTCCATTTTTAAGGCTAACCAATGGTTTGCATCTTGTGATAAACCCTCTGTATTTATTCTAGTGAAGTCTTGTCTTGTTTACAAGAGCAGCAGGATGAAAGCTGAATTGTTTGGGGCACCATTATCTGCTCAGATTCAACCAAATGCTTCAAAACTCATTGGACGATGCTTCACAGTGCAGGTGGACAATGACCTGAAGCATACTGCAAAAGCAACCAAAGACATTTTTAAGGCAAAGAAGTGGAATGTTCTGCAATGGCCAAGTCATATCATCTGACCTGAATCCAACTGAGCATACGTTTCTCTTGCTGAAGCCAAAACTGAGGGCAAAACACCCAAAACACAAGCAGGAAGTGCAGACGGCTGCAGTAAAGGGCTGGCAGAGCATCACCAGGGAAGAAACCCAGCATCTCATGATGCCTATGTGTCCAACACTTAAGGCAGTCATTGACTGTAAAGAATTTGCAACCAAGTATTAAAACTGACTGTTTAATTGATGATTATGTTAGTTTGTCCAAATACTTATGAACCCTTAAAGTTGGGGGACTGTGTGAAGAAATGGTTGTCATTCCTACACGGTTCATACTACATTTTTGAAAAAAGCCTTAAATGAAAGCTGAGAGTCTGCACTTTAAGCAGGTATTCATTGTTTCATTTAAAACCCATTGTGGTGGTGTACAGAGCCAAAATGATGACAACTGTATCATTGTCCAAATAATTATGGACCTGACTGTACATCTAATTATACTGTATTAGGAATTTAACAGTAATTCACAGTATACTGAACCAAAAATCTAACTTACGAAACAGTTACATGTAACCCTATAGTGGGCAGTATGTTTGAATGTGAGAATACAAATACGCAATATGTATGTGACAGAATTGTGTTGATGCAAAAGTGAAAATATAAAATGTATGTGAGCAGCCCAAAATGAATTTTGGCTTTTTGGGACCCTCATAGAGTTACATGACATGTACAGAAACACATGTCCTGTTACTGCATCTTGCTAACTCGGCCATCAGCACGTCACTAACTCGGCTTCTTCTCTGGAGCCTTTGTGCTTCACTGTCTCGCAGGTTAACTTATATCGCAGCAGTGCCTGGATAGTGTGACGTGTGTGGTTGTGCTGCTGCCGTGGTCCTGCCAGATGCCTCCTGCTGCTGCCATTATCATTAGACATATTTCTACTGTTATTATACACATATGATTATTGTCACATATGTATTCACTTTATTTTCAAACACGGAAGTAAATAGTGATCAACTTCCGTGTTTTTTTGTGTGACTTCCGGTCAGTCGCTTTCCCTTACGGTGCAAGCTAATTTTTTTTTTTTTTTTTTTTTTTTCAATTGTTTATGTTAGTCAATCAGTTAGTTAGTTAGTTAGTTAGTTAGTCTGTGTATTTTATATAGATAGCTGTGCCCACGTTTCCGTTATCCGGTACTTGCCGGTAAAAATATTTCCCTCTAAATGCGAATAAATCGCACGTCAATCAAAAACTACGAACCAAAAAAGCACAATCTATCCCGAGTGAGACAAACTGCTTGATCCCCGTCTCCAGTGTACCAGCAGAGAACATGCAGAACTGAATCAGTGAAAAACACACCGGGCTACACAGCCTCTCTACCTGAGCAGCTGAAGCTGCGGCTCGCACCCTTGACACACAGACACACAGACTGTGCTTCTGCATGCCAGCCAAACGTATGCGCAACTGTGAGAAATAAATATGTGAGGTGTACGCTGCTTTTCTATCTTTTTTTCTTTCTTTCTTTCTGTCAGCGACATACACTCCTAACACAGGACGGGTTGTTTTTATTGACTGAGTTGATTATTAAGCCATAGTAATGTGTGGATCAGCTCTGATAGCACCCGAATCAGCATGTATGCATCAATCAACCAGCCACACCCGTCTGCAGCTGCACGGACATTTCCACCTCTCTGTATAGGCTAAGTTACCTTTTAAATTATGTGGAGCAGTGCCAGCTTTCCAGGTGATTTATTCTTTAAAGGGGCAATAAGCGAAATTCATCATTTCTAGATTGAAGGAATTAAAAAATCGCTATGTGAAGAACTAGGGGTGTAATTTCATCTGGAGTAATAGCATGAACTCACACATCCTCTCATTGTGTTGATCTCCAGCCCCTTGTTTACAAACCGGTCCGGCTGCGCGTTCATGTACGTTCATGTAAATCGCCACCTCTTCCCTCCTCTCGGAGCCCTTGGCTAATGCTCCCGGGAGCTAACGCTAACATTCCTACTCTTCTCCGTGAGCCCAAGAGTAGGAATGTTAGCGTTAGCTTCCGGGAGTGTTAGCAGTTATCACTAGTCGGCTGCTACCAGCTACTGGAGTAACTTACAGCTATGGAGCGCTTCTACCAGCTCTTCTAGTCACTGAGCCTCGCCTCCATCTCAGCAAATATATTAGATTTATTACAGGTACCATCATCATTGAAGTAGGCAGGGGAATAGCTAAACACAGCAGAGACCGAGAGTGAGTGAAAGACATCGCTAACTGCTAAACTAAGCCAAACTAAGTTGGCTATTTAGGTTTTATTCCCTCACCCCTGTAGCGTGCGAATCTGCCTGTAGTGAAACCGGGGCTAACCGGTGCTTCCTCCTCAGGTTCCACTTCACTCAGCTGCCTGACAGATCCGCTGCTTCTTCACACTTTAACCTGAATAACAAACTGGAGCTAGCTGGGAGCATGACCGGAGGGAAGTACAGCCAGTTAGCCTCCGCTAGCTTCCCAGCTAGCCCCGGCTCTCCATTTGAATCCAACCAGAGCACCAAGCCCTGGTTTTTTATTCAGGTTACAGTGGGAAGTGGGAAGACGCAGCGGGTTTATCGGGCAGCTGAGTGAAGTGGAGCCTGTGGAGGAAACACCGGGACAGTCTGGATGTAATAGTCCGTAGAGGTGCTGCGGTGCTCGGCTACGCAGATAGGTAACGAGGCGAGTCGGGGGGTTTGGGTGGAGAGCAGAGGTAGAGGGAGGTGTGGCTCATGACACACTTTGTTTTGGTCTACAGGCAGTGCACAGCAACCTAGAGGTGAAACGATTTTGCTTTTTGCCCCTTTAACGATTAACTTCAGATATTTAAAGTTAGTCCTTAAAATTGCTTTCAGTAATGTAAACATTTCCAAAAACATTTCCAAAAAAACGGAAGCTGGCTGTGTTCTGTTTTGCCTCCGTGTTTCCGTGAAAAATAAGGTGAATACTATCAGATACTAATATATACTTTCAACATATTGTACCAAAATAGCCTGTAACATTCATTATATTATTACTTTCATTATTGCTGTTGTCAGCTACTGTCATTACTGTCTGTCCTGCATCTCTCTCTGTCTCTGTCTCTGTCTGTCTCTCTGTCTCCCTTTCTGTCTCATTGTGTCATATGGATTACTGTTAATTTATCATGTTGATCTGTTCTGTACGACATCTATTGCACGTATGTCCGTCCTGGAAGAGGGATCCCTCCTCAGTTGCTCTTCCTGGGGTTTCTACCATTTTTTTCCCCTATTAGAGGGTTTTTTGAGGAGTTTTTCCTTATCCGTTGCTAGGGTCCTAAGGACAGACGGATGTCGTATGCTGTAAAGCCTTGTGAGGCAAATTGTGATTTGTGATATTGGGCTTTATAAATAAAATTGATTGATTGATTGTTTGATTGATTGAAATTGAATGAGCCATATTCACTTAATGACACCAAGATATCACATGAAGTCACAACTAAATTTACATTACACATCACGGGCAAGATATGTACTGTACTTACAGTAGGCCTAGTTTATAGAGTATACTTTCTGACAGATCCATCTCAACGTAATATCACTTGTAAATAGGGGTGGAAATCACAAGAGGACCCATGATAAAATATTGCTATCATACTTAGGTCATGATACGATATTAATGCGATATTAAATGTACTGCGATATGCATCATAGAACAGAAAGTCAGAAATGCTGCATACACCTGACAGACTGAACTGTTGGCAGATTTAACACCCTCTGCAAGGCCAGATTAAGCATGTGAGTAAAACACTTTACATGCAGTTATTCCACTTACTGAATAGCAACACTCAGTGGTTGTCTGTTAAAACCACATTCTTATGCTGCATTTTGCAGGAGGTCTGCAATGTTTGCTCCAGTGTGACTTGTAGTTTGGAGAATGTGAGACTAGGCTTGTGCCGATTTGAAAATTTTGATTTAAAGCCAAATATCTAACCGAACCGATATATATCGAATTATATGTCTAATTTTACCACTGGGGCTCGCATTTGAGCTATTTTTCCCAATAAAAGCCCATCATAGGTGTAATGCGCTTCCAATCCACGAGGTGGCGATAATGCTGCATTAACCGCCAATACACATAAGGTTACACAAGAAGAAGAAGAAGCAGAAGGACACCAAGATGTTAGGGCAAAGTAATAATAGTAGTAATAGTACAGTATAGTATATGTATAGTACAGTTAGGGCCAGGGGTGAAAATCCCATTTCATAACTGGGGGGGACAATAAGCAGTAAAATTTTAGAGAATAATTCCAGGGGGGGGACAAGGAAAAAAAGTTGTAGCCTGTCTTTTATACAGCATCTTTTACCGCAATTTGACACTGTAATCTTCTCTCTTTTTCTCTCCAACAGGCAGAGTGAATGTCTATACTAACTAAACTAAAACTAAAACTAAACATTTCCTGCAATTAAACTGGTAAACTGGTTTATAAACAGTGTGCTGTGAGATCTGCCACTGTGCACCTCACAACTGTGTGTAATAGTCACGCGTAATGACCGCTCCTTGTCTGCACGTCTTTGATGTTTGTCTCACTGACAGGAGGAGAACCTACAGACAGGTACCCATTAGCTACGCTCCGTCACAACTGTGCGTAATAGTCGCGCGTAATGACCGTTCCTCGTCTGCACGTCTTTCATGTTTGTCTCACTGACAGGTGGAGAGCCTACAGACAGGTACCCATACGAGCCGCTCCGCCACAACCGTGCATAATAGTCGCGCTTAATGACCGCTCCTTGTCAGTTAGACTGCACGTCATTCATGTTTGTCTCACTGACAGGTGGAGAGCCTACAGACAGGTACCCATTGCTCCGCCACTGACTGCTCTTGTCCTGTCCTAAACTCTGAGCTTAATCATTAGCTTTTAGCTTAGCAGCACTCGTAATTGAGTAGGCTTTTGAACATTGCAGGAGAAATGTTGCAGACAGTTTATATTATCAGCCTGGGCCTGGGGCTTGTTGTAACAGTAAATGGGATGTGTTGTAACATGTGTAGCCTAAGTTAAACTGTGTCTGTGTGAGTGAACATCTTACCTGCGATGTGCGATGTGGGCAGCGGTTCCAGCCACACGCTGCTACTGCTGCCAAGCAGCCCCGCCCACTGGAAAGAGTGTGGGATATACCACTACTAGGAATGGGAGGAGGGGACTAAATCTTTTAAGATTTAAATAGCACATTATTGTGCGATTATAATGAGCACTGCTTACATTGTGCTTTCAATAAATACTACTGCATTGTTCAAAAATTATTAATTGTGTCTCAAATAATTCTAGGGGGGTACAGCTTTACTGAAGGGGGAGTCATGTCCCCCCTGTCCCCCCCGGGATTTCCGCCCCTGGTTAGGGCAACAAACTGAATGACTGCTGACTCCCTCGCACTTTTCCCCGCCCCCAATCAAATTTGATCTCTGGCAGCAGCAGCAGACAGCTGAGCGGAGCTGTGGAGTCCCTCTGCAGCCTCTGAGACAAACTAAACAAAACATTTGTAGGCTCCTCCACTTCATTTATAAACAAACATAATCCTTATTAAGTTGTCATAATGCATGTTACAATGCAAGATAAGTTGAATATAGTCCCTTGACACGCCGCTGATATGAAAACTTCCTGCTGTACTCAAACATTCCTCAACTTTATGCTTCACTTCTCTGTAGGGCTTGGGTTGGGCTGTGTCAGTGAAAAAACGTCGGGACAGAGTCACATCCCTGGGTTCCAGTGTTTTTAGCATGTAACAAAAGCCTTCATTTTCAACAATGCTGTATGGACGCAGATCTTTGCTCATGAAGTAGGTGATGGACTGTGTTATTTTCTTAGCTCTCTCAGAGTTTGATAGCAGTTTTGTCAAGCTAAGTGTGTCCAGTGTTGGTTGGTTTTTGGCTATCTCTGAATGGGTGAGGTGAGCCCTCATGGTCATAGTATTCCCAGTGTATTTTATTCTCAAATGACACTGCTTGCAAATCGCATGTGTTGTATCTAAGCCATTCTTTCCTTCCATGTTAAAATCCAAAATAAGTCCAGACGTTTGATTTAAATGCCGTCGGCACATTTCTGAATTCTTCATTCCTCCATCTTTGTTTTGATGAACTTCCTGCCAAATGCCACTGACTGAGACCTCTGTTGACTTCACAGGAAAAAAACAAACAAAAAACATCAGCACCATCCAGTGGACCATAAAAGCAATTGATTTTATTATATCAGTATTAGAGATTTAAATTAATAGAAAATATGTATATTAATAATGTATATGATAAAAGATAAATACTTTCAAAATAATAAGAATTTCCAATTAAAAGGGGCACACATTTATACAGGTGGAAGGTCCACTTGCTTTTCTTTACATAATGATTAATAGTATTAAATTAGTACTGGAATGAGGCTGCTTTCTATGTGATCCCTAATTTACTGAGTGTGTCTCAACTGAGTGGCATGTGCTTGAGTCTGCCCTATTTTGTAATAGAATGATTTTGTATTCAACTTCTTGTTCTTTTTGAAAAGTAATCAGTTTGAATTTCATTAAAAAGTGCTCTTTGATAGTAATAAGAAGTCTTGCCGGTGTTTCCAGCAGGCAGAACAAGGCGCTGTTTCTCTCGGGGCCTGTCGAGCCACTGCCGTTGCCCTCGCTGTGTACACACAATACCACATCCTATTAATGTCATGTCATAGCTAGACAACAATGTAATGGTGATTAAAATGATATTAAAGAAAACAGCAAATGGTGGCCATTATCATTACAGTTAATTATCTCCCATTTCACCGCACACAAAGTGTGACAGGGAGTTGTTGTAGTCAAGTGAACAAAGAGCGGAGCAGTAACCTGGTTCAAAGACTGGAGGCTGTGACGCTGCAAGAGGTGTATCTGAATATTTCCTTCTGATTCTCACAGTGGGGGCTTCACTGTGATACACTGCTGATCTGACTCCACATCCATATTTCAGAGCTCCTTCAGTGTTCCGCAGTGTTATAAAGTGGAGATGCTTACAGCCCCAATGACATTTCGTTATTTAAGATTTTGTAATATTTAAACAGCTGCATAAAGCATTCACACTGAAGGGGAACAACGAAAAACGCCGTTACTGGGAGGAGATATCCATTACTGGTGTGGTAAGTGAAGACAAGGAATGTGTTCGTAGCCATGCTCAAACTGATCAGTCAACAGAATGTATGGGCTCCAAATTGAATTACAGCTGAACAATTACCAAGGTCAACTTCAAAAACAACTTCATTTTGAGAAGATTTAATCCAATTTGGCCTTGACTCCCACCCTCCGACACTCATGCAGTCTTGATGAAAGATGGGAAGCATCATTGTTTGCCCAGTAACCCAGTCAAACTATCAATCTGGCCTTGGACCTGGATCAGCCCCTTCATGTCCATCTCTGAGAGCAGCCCTGTCTCCTAGAAAGTACATTTATTTACAACAAACTGAAATGTTAAGTTTTTCTAAATGTTAACGTTTTCTATTAATATAATAACGAAATGTTGCTAGTTAACACATCTGGCAAGTGGCAAAAATGCTTTTCACAGCATACAGCCTCTTTCAAAATAAATGCACCACGTCAGTACAACACCGCAAATAAATGTTATTTTCTTCAACAACATGTGGTCACATTTAGCCAACACACAGTTAGGCCGAAACAGCAGTTTTGCAATCTGGCTGCCTCTGCTTGCCTGTTGCTACTGTTGCTGTCACTTGGTAGCCTGGAAGCTAACCCTGCCAGCAAAATCCTCACCTATGGCCTTGGGACTGTCAGGTCTCTGCTGTGCTCGTAGTGGTTGGACTCTCTGTTCTGGTGTGCTTTGCTAAGCACATTTGCTCAGGACAGTCTGCTGCTACTCTGCCTCATCTCCCTGGCATCTCGTTGTTTCTGTGGATCATCAACACAGAGGCCGCCCCACCCACTGCCCAGCTAATCTGCTGCTGGGACCCGGCGGCGTGTGCCCACCCTGTGTGACTCTCTCCGCTCACTTTGGCTGGATCCTCTGTTCTGGTGACCACCTGCTGTTACACTACCTCCTCTCCTCGGGTACCACGTAGCTACCATGGATTAACGCCAACGCGGAAGCTGCCACACCGTGGTACAGGGCTCTTTTGTTCCGGCCAATCTGCAGCCTAGACCGGGTGGTGTGTGTCCGGTTTCCCTGCTATTGTGTGCCCGAGCGCGGGTGCTACCAGCGGACTCTATACACTGGTCTTGCAGCTCTCCCACTGCGATACTCTCCAAAGGAGCTGCTGCGTCTCTGGTCCTACTCCAGTACCCCTCCAGATCTGCTTGCCCATCGTGACATTCTCAAGCGACCAAGATATGTCCATCGTGGATCTGGTTGGAATGTCCATTACACACAACACACCAACAAAAGCAATATTCACTCTTTCTGGTCCACTCAGCCCCACCCCCCTCACACCTGTACCGGCACTGTCAATCACAGTGTGTTTTCCCCCGTTCCCAAGGCAACCACCTATGTGCCACTTGTCTGTTTGAAACTGGCTTTCTTCAATATACGATCTCTCACTAGTAAGGCCCTGCTGGTTTCTCAACTCATCTTGGACAAAAAACTGGACTTCGTATGCCTCACTCATTATTGTTGCCTTTTACCATTCGTTTTTCTCACGGAATTCTCCTCACTATTAACATCTGTATGTGCAGTGTCCCTTACTGTCATTCTCCTGGGTGACTTCAATATCTACATTGATGACCTATCCAACTGTTTTGCCAATGATTTCATCTCACTCCTTGACTGTCTCAGTATTACACAATGGCCTCTAGTTTCGCAGACCAGGCGAGGCGGGGGCGCAGCGCACCTGCGCTTCGCCAACTGGGTGTGGCCAGGCGGATTTTGCAAGTTTGGCACACTGTGCGCGCTGGCACAGCTACTCCTCTTTCCCACCTCCGTCCCTCCTATCTGCGCAAGTCGGAAAGAGGGAGGAGAGAAGGTTTTACACACATCACACCAATCAAATGAGCCCCTCTCCTTGCCCTTAAATGCGCTGCGTGAAGGCGTAATGAGAGTTTACTCATTGGTCCATATCAATGACAATATGATGGAACCCCTATAGACACTGCAGCAACGACAGCACAATGGAATCCCGCCTAATGGGGCCCCCTACTAGCTGCTGCTTGCCAGTGGCTAGAGGGGGCCTTCCAGAGACTGCTGACATTTGGTCTGTAATCAACGACACAAATTGAAACCCCCTTAGGCATTGCAACGACGACACATTGGGAGACCTCCCTAATGGGGCCCCCTACTAGCTGACTTGCTGCTGCTGCCGTCGGGCAAAATGAAGCAAACATATTTTCAGGGCACGCAAAAAGAAAAAAAAAAAAGCAAGAGGAGGATGAAAATAAAACGAGATAGGGTTAAGTGAGAATGTGTTACATTAAAAGTAGTTATAACAGAACAGATCAGCATAATAAATTAACAGTAATCCGTATGACACAATGAGACAGAAAGAGAGACAGAGAGAGAGACAGAGACAGAGAGAGATGCAGGACAGACAACATTAATGAAAGTAATAATGACTAATGATTATTACTAACAGCAGCAGCAGGAGGTATCTGGCAGGACCACAGCAGCAGCACAACCACACATGTCACACTATCCAGGCACCACTGTGATATGAAGCACCACAGTTCCTTGAGAACTGCAATATCAATTTTGCATAACAATGTCACTTCATAAATTGATCAGTTATCAGTCACTTTATTTGGGTTCAACATGAGAACTAATTGATCTGATGTGATTTATTTACCGTCTGTAACAACATCAACACTTAGGTTATACAGATAGGCTTCAATTTGCATTCTGTATGACAACAGGAGTGCTGCAGAGACAGATGGAGAAATAAATGGCCGCCAGAGGGCACTGACAGCCAGAAAAAATGGCATATGCTACATACATGTATATACAATCTGCTGATAATAGGCCTACATGCGGCTTTAAGGCTACTTGTCGTGGAGTATTCTCACACTGTGCTATCAGCACTTTGACTTATTGGGCTCTAGTTTCGCAGACCAGGCGAGGCGGGGGTGCAGCGCACCTGTGCTTCGCCAACTGGGTGTGGCCAGGCGGCTTTTGCAAGTTTGGCACACCGTGCATGCTGGCGCAGCTACTCCTCTTTCCCACCTCCGTCAGTCCTACCTGCGCAAGTCAGAAAGAGGGAGGAGAGAAGGCGTGGAGTGGGTTTTACACACATCACACCAATCAAATGAGGCCCTCTCCTCGCCCTTAAATGCACCGCACAAAGGCGTAATGAGAGTTTACTCAATTTGCCATGGCAGAAGAGAGCAGCAGCGCCAGACGGCCAAACTTCTCCCAGGAGGAAACTGATGTTTTGATCCAAGGACACTGCGAGGTCCAAGCTCACATTGTTCAAATATACGGAACTGCAAGCAGACCTCCATGGGCTGATGATGCAAGGGTAGCCTGGGAGGAGGTCACCACAATTGTAAATCAATGTTGCGTTTCTCTCGTGCGCGCACGCTCTCTCTCTTATATATCTTATATCCAAAATCCTGGAGAAGGTGGTCGCCACTCAACTTCAGTCCCACCTCGACTCCATGAACCCTTCCAATCTGGTTTCTGCCCAAAACACAGTACTGAAACAGCCCTGGTAAAAATCACCAACGACCTCCTCCGTGCAGCTGACTCTGGACTGCTCACCATCCTTATCCTCCTTGATCTCAGCAACACTTTGTCCAGATGAGGACTCACAGGTTGAACTGATGAAAGGATTTTTGAGTCAAAGGTGAAACAACAAAGATATTGTGGGTTATTGTGTGATTTGCTGTGCCCTCCCCATTACCATTAAATAGAACTGAAACCAAAGTCTGGTTCCTCAAATGCCGTCACTGACGTCATGACTGCTCCTTCTTTTATATTATCCTTGTCAAAAACAAGGAATTGATACATCATCAGAGAGAAAGAAGGAGGAGGAGGAGGGAAGAGAAGAGGAGGAAAGGGGGGAATGAAGGAAAGAGAGAGGACATGAGAGTGGGGTAAACTTACACAATTAAAAGAAGATAGATAAAATGTGGCTACCAAGTCACAGTGGACCAAATCTTATCTTTATGTACATATAATAAATTCTTAATTTCATAGCCATACAGTCATTTATGATCTGCTTACAATAAGACTGGCAACAGTATTTCTGTGTCCTTGGAACCATCATGTAATACAAAAATTAAAAGGGGAAGAAAAAAACTCAGACATTTCTTAAAAAATGTCTTCGAGAGAGGTCACCCTGTATGCAGAACATTTCAGCTGCTGTGGATCAAAACAAGTGATTTGGAAGAAGGCTAATGTATGCAGAATGTTAGAGACAGTTTCCTCTTTTTCCTCTAGAGCACAACTATAGATGTCAGAGCTGTGCTTGGAGTGAGCCAAACAGGAAGGGTTTCATTGGGTTTCTTCCTCTCTGCTCAAACAGAGACACAGCCATTGATTTATCTGCTCTGACTCACTATTAATTTTAAGCACTGCTAAACAAGGCAATAAACAGTTTACAGTTTACAATCTTAAGGTAACATCTGCATTCTTCTCTTGAACACTTCTGCAGCTAAGAGTAATAATGCAAAGTAGCTCTCGTAAAGCTCAAAATGAAGAGATAATGCCATCAAAAGGCCCTTTTACACTGCCAGATTTTTCCGTGAATGTTGGGCCGTTTTGCCGGCAAGCTGGGAGTGTTTAGACACACAGAGCCGGATCGGGAAGTTGATCCGAGGTGCCCAATTTTCCACCTCGTAAGGTAGTCATATTGGTGGAACCCTTTTAGTTTAAACAGACTGAGGCAGCCCTCCACAACAGGAGGGGCTGTTGATAACTCATGGGAGGAGCTGTTGATGAGGCCACACATGCTACCCACTGGCGGTGGATAAACAGGAAACAGCTCATAGCAGGAATTAGTGAGCAGCTAGTAGCAAGAGGGAAACGCAAACCTGACAGACACTGTAAAGATGAGCAGCTGGGGAGACAAAGAATTGCCCTCGCAAATGAAGAGGCCATTAACCGTCAGATGACGGGAACAGTGAACAACGAGCCAACTTATGAGAGAATCGCCAAAGGACTGACTAGCCGCAGCTTCCCTCCCATGTCACTGGTTACGTCACACACAGAGCTACACATTTTGTTACTTGCTCACGCCCCGCATTGCCAAGAAAATGGCGCATTCTGTATAAACAAAAGTAGGCAGGCGGCATTTTGGCGCACTCCTCGATTTTGTTTTTATACTGCCAATGCTGAAAAAAGACTGGTGAGCTTTCCTGCAAATTTGCACAATTCCTATCTAAAAAGGGCTACAGATGACAAAGGACAGACTTTTAACTATAACTCTTTACAAAATGAAATCAGAGAGGATGCAGTTAACTCACCACTGATACATCCAGGGAATGCACCCCATTATTCTCCCTGATAATGCTATACTGTAAACAACAAATCTGTGCTGACATCATAGAAACAGTGGCATCACATGACTTCACTTATTCAGAAAGTATTTCTTATGTCACAGAAACCACTGTATGATTGTTACAGTGCTCTGTAAAGATCTGAGAAAATTTGCCCACCCACTGTCCTCTCTGGTTCTGTGAAGCTCTGTGGACTGCCGTTGCCTGGCCAAACTGAGTTGACAGTGCTTCAAATATGGATGTTTCTGCAAAGAATCTACAAATTCTTAAATATTAGTGTCACCAATTAAGTATCTGATTAAATATTTCCCTTTTCTGTTTCTGACAAATTACATTGAATAATGGCCAAAAAAACATTATGATGTCACAGTGAAGCTGACCTTTAACCTTTTGGATATACAATGTCATTGCTTCATCATTTTATCCTATTAGACATTTGTGTGACATTTTGTCACAGATGCTGTATTAATTCAAAGTACCCTGAGTGCTTGTTGATGTTCTTTGCTCTGGCATGTCAACTTCAGCCTGTTATATGCATTGTCTGTTTTCAAAGTACACTTCTGTTTTCACAGTAAATGTACAAATTGCATACAGTCTCTTTCAAAATAAATGCACTACATCATACTACAACAACATACTACGACTACAATATACAAATTGATGTTTTTTTTACTTCAACAACACACACAAGTGGTTGGGTTAAGGAAAAATTGGTTTTACAATCTTACGGGAAGCAAACACTGGCCTCTCGATAAAGTTGGTAGTTATTGGTTTTCTTCGCATCTGCGGGTATATCTTTTACAAAGCGAGATTTTGTTTTGTTTATACTGTCAATGAGTGACAGGAAACCATAAAAGCTCTTTTCAGAAAAAAAAGAGAATTAGCATGTTTCTCAATTTGTTGAACTACTAAATTTATGCAGTACCTTATCTAATTTTTTATGGATCCTCAGATCCTTAGCCTAGTACAAATATTAATTGCCTCAAAATAATATATCAATGCACTGGAATGAAATAACAATAGGGTCATAATAAGAGACTGGCCTTCCTAACACCATTAGATGATGACAGACTTAAAAAGAAAAGAAAAAAAAAACATGTTTAAATGGCAAATGAACTGCATTTAACAGCCATACACACACACAAGTCGCTTGCTCGCCAAACCATGGTTTTATAGTGGATTAGTCCAGTTTATTTGACGTTTATCACTGAAGCAGTGGTTATACCTCATGTGGAGGAGATCCTTAAATCGTTTTTCAGACAAACTGTTTCTTCATGCAGTCAGCACAGACTGCCCAGGCTGACGGGTCTCTCCATAGGCGCACTGGACAGTGTTGCTGTTTTTGGCACGTGTGATGATTTTTTTCTATCTATCCATTATGCAAACGGTTGAAGAACTTACATATCGCAAGAAATGATGTAATTGCTTGATTAGTAACATTAATGTGATGACTGAATTTGGAACAGTTACATTACTGCATTACAAAGGTACTATGATTTTAGTAATGCAATACTATTACTAATAGTATTACTAATACTTCTAATTTGATTAGTGTTAGGACGCATGCATGTGTGCACGTACAGCTGCAGTATGTGCACACAGATCTTTGTTCATATGCACACCTGTGAGTTTGGAGTCGTGCAAATGCACATTACTCTGCATGGCTGAGTTATACTAATTACACAGACGTATGTATAGGAATCTAGACCTCTGTCTCTCTCTCTCACACACGCACGCACACACGCACACACACGCATGCATGCACACACACAGGTGTTCCTCAGGATCACAGCTGTGTCTCTTTGCCTGCTGGACTCTTCACAATTAATGCTGCTGAACCAAGTCTGCTGCTGCCATGCTCACTGCCTGTGAGGAGATGATTAGATAAATTTAAAGTGTATTTATTCCAAACATGTTGTTTGTTGTAGCTAAACAGTCAAAGTACTGCATGTTTATTACTAAAATGCAAATAAACATTTAGCTAACAATAAAAAATAAGATAACATGTTATAATTTGTTTTCAGTAACATGTTGTACATGTGTTATAACAATCATATAAATCAATAATCGGGGCGTCGGTGGCTTAGTGGTAGAGCAGGCGCCCCATGTACAAGGCTGTTGCCGCAGCGGCCCGGGTTTGACTCCAGCCTGTAGCCCTTTGCTGCATGTCATTCCATCTCTCTCTCCCCCTTTCACACCTGACTTTCCTATCAATTAAAGGCAACTGCCCAAAAAATATCTTAAAAAAAAAAAAAAAAAATCAATAATCAGTACAATACAATTACAAATTAACTAGTTCAGGCAAAAACATGAAAAACATCTCTAAAAAATAAGCAAAAAGCCTTTTTACAATATATGATACATCATAATTCCTTCCGACACATTCTCCTTCAAACAGCTGGATTTATTCAAGTTTCTCGCCAAAACCTACTTTTTACAAGATTACACTGAACACATAATAATATACTAATTATAATAATTTACCTTTGCCCAATACTAATTTTTACTGAATAGAACTTTTTATTTTTTATTTTTATTCATTGTTTATTTGAAGAGGATAGTGCATATTAATGAACAATCGGTACAAATACATGACGTCATGTAAATATGCCAGATTTAGCTAGAAGCTAATTTCCATCCATAGTCCTCACATTAAAAGACAGACAGACATACCATAAATAACAGTTAGTTCAACAACATATAAAGTGCACAACAATATTAGCAGCAGTTATACAATAGATTCAACAAGGGGCTACAGTAGAGAACTGTATGAGAGGGCTGATCAATGTTTCATTCATGGGTGCAGATTTGATGAGTCAATAGCCATCCCTTAAGCTGTTTTTTGAAAGTAGTGTACAGTAAGGGAATTTTGGCCTATAAAGGTTCGTCTGAACTACACCTCGCAGTCCCCTCTGGAGGCAGATCTGGTACTGAGCGTGTTGTCTCTCCGTTTAAAAAAATCCTCCAGCGGGGGAGGAGCCAGCCTGTTGAGGGTTTTATAGATGAGGCAGCTGTATTTAAAAGTTTTAAAATGTTCAAAACTCAAGAAATTGTACCTCGCAAGAATTGGACAGTGATGTGAGGAATATTTATGTATGTATGTATGTATGTATGTATGTATTTTTGGCCGTTCAGCACTGCGGAAAGCTCCCCCGAGTCATTTTCTCCTCTCTATGACACTTGTATCTCGACCAGTAGCCTTCTTTTGTTGCGTTGCTGATCCTCTATGGTACACAAATACAGTATAGCCTAGTATAATCACATATCGGAACAACGGGACGTCGGACTAATGAGAGGTCGGAACAATGAGAGGTCGGAACAATGCTACGGCACCATCACAAAACAGTACTCAATATGAGACAGAATCATGCAGTGGACATAAGATTTAGCAGCATCAGACGACATGAGGGGCCTGATTAGTTTAAAATTTTGCAGGCTAAATCTTATCATGTTGGCCACTTTTTTGATGTTTTTCCTAAATGTGAGATTCATGTCTAATGTGATACCAAGGTACTTGAACTGGGTTACGAATTCAAGTTCCTCTCTCCGATGAATACGTTGGATCTGTTCGGCTCTCCTGGTCACTTTGTGAATGTCATACACACCTTTTTTTTGTGTTGAGCATAAGGCAGTTGTTATTCAGCCAGTCTTGTACCTTAGTTAAAGCATTTGTGAGTTTGTTGGAGGTAATGACGGAGTTTGAACTGTGTGTGAAAATGACTGCGTCGTCCGCGTACATCTGGGCGTATATTTGGGAGGTCGTTTATGTACAGTGAAAATAACAAAGGCCCAAGGATCGAACCCTGAGGGACACCAACTGTTGTAGTGCGAAAAGGCGATTTGACCCCATCAACAGTTACACAATGAGTTCTGAATTATGCTTGACAGATATGATTTGAACCATTGCATGGTGGAGCGGATAAGTGACATAATCGTTCAGTTGGTGATACAAGCATGAAAATTGGCATGAGCAGTCTCCATGGGTCACTTGACAAGAAAATTGCCGGAGCCAATTGAAATATCAAGATGGCGGCCATTTTTCAAGATGGCCGTCATCTTAATGGAACAATTAAGTGATGTAATTGTTTAGTTGGTGATATAGGCAAAAACGTTGGCATGAGCAGTCTCTATGAGTCATTTAACAAGAATATTCTCCCAGCCACTTGAAATTTCAAGATGGTGACCATTTTTCAAGATGGCCGCCACCTTTTTGGAGCAGTTATTTGGTGTAAACGTTCAGTTGGTGATACAAGCATGAAAATTGGCATGAGCAGTCTCCATGGGTCACTTGACAAAAAAACGTTCACAGACAATTGAAATTTCAAGATGGTGGCTGTTTTTCAAGATGGCTGTCACCTTAGTGGAGCAGTTAAGTGATCTAATCCTTAAACTAGTGATACAAGCATGAAAATTGGCATGCACAATCTATATGGGTCAAATAACAAGAAACTTCTCACAGCAAAATTGAAATTTCAAGATGGCAGCCATTTTTTTAAGATGGCTGCCTGGCCGCCACCTTAGTGGAGCAGTTTATATAAGTATGGAAACTGGTGTGAGCCACCTATTGGATCCTCAAAAGATCCCTTTTCTCATATAAACATATTGGGTTTTGTCAGTAAAGAGGATTTAGTTTAATTTTATTTTATATGTTTTAGATGCAATGTGATGAAAAATACATCAAAATATAGTTGTGTTGATTTGGTGATTAGAAGTAAATCAGAAAGAGTGAATATCTGCACTACCAGGGCACACTGGTGATATATCACTACTGTTAAACTCAGCGTGGGGTTCAATGTCAGCTAATTAAAAGTTAGTATCCCAAATGTTATCTAATTTACTCCACATCAATTAGATAGCTGCACCTGAATTGACAGGTTGTGCCAGCATGAGAGAGCCACACATTTGCAAAACTCAGCGATTGCCCCTCTGTAGTGGATGACAGCGACCTGCAAGCTTTGGAGAAATTTGTTGTTCTAATGTATGATGGGTCCAGAGATGTCACGACTGTAAACAAGGCTAGGCTTGATCTATTTGCCAGAAAGCAAAGACCATATGACCTGATCCCCCCAACTCAAGCAGCACTCAAAGAGCATGCCAAACGTGCATGTTATGAGGCTGGATATGTGTGGGGACAGGCATTGAAGAGACAGCCACAAATGCCAAGTCCATCCGACTGGGGATGGATGAAACAAGGTGAAGAGTGGAAAATCTTCTGGACTCCTCTTCCACCTATTGCGGAGAATTATTGGGAGTTGACCAAATGTGGGTGCACGAAGGCATGTACTGGAAGGTGTTCAGATGCTTCAGATATGGACTCACTTGCACATGTCTATGTAGTTGCCCCTGCTAAATACCTATGTGCGTAGGCCTATTCTTTTTGCCAGGGTTGCTCCCCCTTGGCTCCCCATTACCACATCAGTGCGTATTCAGTTTTAACAGTGAAGCACATTTTAGTTTAGTTCTTTAATATATTGCTCAATTATTATTTTGGAGCACTGTTCAGAACCACAGCTGTGCTACTTCAGTAATGAACCCTCGTTTCAAATTTGAAGAAGATTGCTCAAAGTATGACCATTCTACAGTGTTTTTTCCATGAAAAGATCCAGGCGGAGCTCCAAATGACAAGTCGGTCACTCGGCTTCAAAACAGTACTATCAGTGATCAAACAACACTCAGCCAGCTTCAAACATTGTACCTTATTGAAATCAGGTGTGATTATGATAGCTGATGTTGTTTATGACACAGAAACACCATAAAATATCACCATCTAAAGCCATATGAAGCGTGAAAGTTATGGTCCCACTTTCTAGACGGCATATCTCAGAGACTCTTACCTTTTATTAAAGAGCTAAGTCCCCACTAACGGCTCCACATAAGGTCGCAAGTAATCCTTTAACTTTTCCTGTCGAAAAAACGGCATGACATGACTTGTCACCACTCAAAGCGATTTTGGACTTTGTGTGTTTAGGCTGCTCTGGTGCGAAATACATAATAAATAAAAGAAAAACCATGTTATTTTTGAAAAGTCGAGAGCTTCCTGAATCCGGCAATACCAAACATCACATGGTTTGATGATGCAGTGCGCCTGGGAGATACCATTTAACAGAGGAGGGGTGGAGCAAGGATGTTGGCGTCCTGGTGGAGTTAGAGAGGTTTAAAAAAAAAACACAAAGGCAAAAAAAAAAAAAAAAAAAAAAAAAAAAAAAATATATATATATATATATATATATATATATAAAAAATGTGAGCTTGTTTAAGAGTACTTGGTGGTCGACGGTGTCAAATGCCTTCTTAAGGTCAAGAAATACAGCACCAACACATGGGGATTTATCCAACAGACCCTTAATTTTTTCAGTGAACATACAATTGGCTGACTCAGTGGAATGGTGTGCCCTGAAGCCAAACTGCATAGGATGTAATGGAGTGAGACTTTCGTCCAGATGTTTGATCAGTTTCTCAGCTACCTTGGAAATAATTGGCAATATACTGATTGGTCTGTAGTTGGCCTCCTGTGTTTTGGAGTCAGATTTAAAAATGGGGGTCACTGTGGCCACCTTCCAGGCTGGTGGGACTTTGTTTTGGTTAATTGATAAGTTAACCAAGTGGGTAATGGGTTTGAGTAATGCATGAGAATGTGCCTTTATGAAGTTTGTGTCGATACCGTGTACATCTTTTGTTTTGGAACATTTGAGTGCTCCAATTGATCTTTGTGACTTCTGTCTCTTTTATGTTTGCCAGCTGAAAAATGGGCTGCTCATCACTGATCAAGCGGGGTACAATAGTTGAACTTGAACACTTCACAGTGTAAATGTTTTTGTGTTTTCATATTCTTTCTCTCCACATCCACTCCTCTCAGTAGTGTAGTGGTAGTTGAGTTGGCACCAGAGAGCTTTTGTCTTTTTGACATGATAAAGATACAGCATGTTTTGGGGTTCACATGACGTCAGATAACTCACCCGTCTCCCCAGAGAGCAGGTAAAGTGTAACGAGCTGGGGAGGGGGGCCAGGGATGGCAAAAACCCAGAAAAAAGGCCTCTCTATTATCTAGTAGGCTTTGCTATGTAGCTATGTTGTGACCTTATGTAATAGTTCCCAGTTTGGGATCAGTTAAGTACGATTCAACACTATCCAGCCAATGCTACTGAGGGAGAAGCTGCAGGCGTTGAGGGTCAACATATCCACAATTTGGAGTACTGACTACCTGACGGACAGACCACAGCTTGTCTGACTGGGCCGTGTCCTGTCTGATATGGTGTTGAGTAGCACAGGAGCCCCATAGGGGACTGTTCTGTCTTTTTTCCTTTTCACCTTGTACACCACAGACTTTCAGTATGACTCTGGGTCATGCCACCTGCAGAAGTTCTCTGACGACTCTGCAGTGGTTGGGTGTATACGTGATGGATGGGAAGAGAAGTACAGAGCACTGATGGATGATTTTCTGGAGTGGGCTGGAAGAAATCACCTGTTGCTGAATGTGGCCAAGATCAGGGAGATGGTGATTGAGGACTGCTTCTCAACCCCTGTGCATATGGGGAGAGGACATCAACATGATTGAGAACTACAAGTACCTCGGCATTCACATAGACAACTGACTGAGCTGGAAGGCCAAATACCGAAGCTGTGTACAAGAAGGGGATGAGCGAGACCTGTACTCATATGATCCCAGATAAGTAACTTATGTTTATTTAGTTTCATATAGCAGATTATTTTATTTTGGTCTGAGAAAGAGTTTACCAGGAATTAAGACTTTATATAATAACTTAAGCTAAGAGGGGGAGAGATGGAGGGAGGAGAGAGAGGGAGGGGAAGAGGAAGACGGCAAGAGACCAGTCAGTTTTAAGTGAAGGGGGACACATTTTATTTACTTTGATTTTGGACTCAGAGACCCAATCTAAGAGGAAAAGAGGGAAAAAGAAAACGTTAATTTTATAAGACTTAGGTTATAAAGATTGCAAGGGTCCAACCCACCTTGAGTTTTGTTTTAGTTTCTTTTTTGCCTCCCCATACTACCCCCCCCTCTCTTTTTTAGTTATTTCTTATTTATTTTTGTTTTTTCTTACTCTCCCTCCCCCTCTGTTATTTTTACTTGATCTTGAATTCCAAAGGACTTAACCTGGATCTGAGATATTTAAAAGAAAAAAGACTAATACATAACACGGGACAAAATGAGACCAGTCTCTTCTAAGTTTAATTAATTATTTGGATTTTGAACTCTGAAGGATCAATCCTTGATGTAAGACTTATAAACTGAGAAATGGGGTCACGAGTGAAGCCTCTTTGATTTAAGGGATTTATCAGGAAAAAACAAACACTTACGGTTACTAATCAAGGTCTCTTATAGCTATCTATACAACATTGTCGGGACACGGAAACGCAAAAGGCATGTCAAAGACATGAGTCCATCTTCCAGGGCTCCTCTCTCTGGGAGGAGAGGACTCTCCCTCAAGGAATGCTTAAACACCAGAAGCACCCGAAAGGCTCGATCCGATCGAGCCTCATCGATGGAGGCAACAAACACTAAAGTAAATAAAAAAGACTCATTTAGATGTAAGTTATTTTTACATTTGTACAAAGTTTTGTTCACTAAGTTCATGAATGTTTTCGGGATGTTTAATGTCTTAAAAAACACAGCACAACACAGGGAGAAAGACGACACAAGTAACCTGCAAAATAAATGACAGACAACCAAAATATTAAGATTATTTCATATAATATAAATGGAATCCTGAATCCAGTGAAAAGAAGTAAGATTCTGAGTGAACTGAAAAAAGAAAAAGCACACATTGCATTGTTACAGGAAACGCACCTGAGCTCAACTGAACATGAGAAATTGAGGAGGCTGGGTTTTTCAAAAGTGTTTTACTCATCATACAAATCTGGTCATAGAAGAGGTGTAGCTACCCTAATATCTCAAAGACTCCCCTTTGAGAAGACTCTGGAGATTAAAGATAAAGAAGGGAGATACTCACTGATCTCAGGGAAAATAGAGGGCACTGAAGTTTCGATACTGAACGCTTATATCCCCCCTGGCAGTAATATAGCATTCTATAGAAAAATATTTGACTTAATGTCAGAAGCAACAGGCATTCTTATCTGTGGAGGGGATTGGAATATTCGAATTAACCCAAGGCTAGACTCTTCCAAAATGTTTACACAAACCCCAACCCATAAAAAATTAAGATTCTCATGTCAGAACTTGGGGTGATTGACCTATGGCGAGATGTTCACCCATCAGAACGAGACTACACTCATTATTCTAACCCACATGACGTGTACTCGAGAATTGATTACTTTTTCATTTATAAGAGGGACCGCCATAGAGTACAGCAATGTGAGCATGGAAATATTGACTTATCAGATCATGCCCCTATCCTGTTAACAATTCAAATAAACAACAGCCCAAGAAATACATTATGGAAACTAAACTGCAGTATCCTTAATGATCAGCAACTCAAAACACAAATAAAAAGAGAAATAGAACAGTTTTTACAAGAAAACAACAATAATGAAGTTACTTCAGAAATAGTGTGGGATACACTTAAAGCTGTCTTCAGGGGGAAAATAATCTCATATTGTGCAAAAAAAAAAGAAAGAAAGACAAGAAAGTTTAGCAAAATTAACTAGAGAACTGGAAGAGCTTGAAACAAAACACAAAAAGGAATCAAATCAGAATATTGAGTTACAACTCAAAGAAACCAGGAAGGCAATAAACACTTGGTACACCCAGGAAACGCAAAAAAAAATGTTCTTCACAAAACAAAAATACTATGAGACGGGCTCAAAGTTCGCAAAGCTGTTAGCAAGGAAACTACAAAAACAGAAAGCAGACAGCACTATTCACAAAATCAGGAATCCAATTACAAAGAATCTGATATATAAAAGAGAAGAAATACAATCAGCCTTTGAAAAATATTACAAAGAACTATATTCCCAATCACAATTAGAGGAAGAACAAAATATTAGAACATTTTTAAACTCTCTTAGCCTACCTATCCTAAACGAGGAGCAAAATAATGAATTAACGGCAGAAATAACAGAAGAAGAATTAGACAAAGCCATATCAAGGCTAAAAACCAACAAATCACCCGGACCAGACAGATTTTCATCCGAATGGTACAAAACCTTCAGGACCGAACTAAAACCATATCTCCTTCACATATTCAATAAAGCTTTAAAAGAAGGAAAAATCCCACCAACATGGAAGGAGGCCACTATAACAGTCATACCCAAAGAGGGAAAAGATAAATTAGAATGCGGCTCGTTTAGACCAATCTCAATTCTTAATATCGATTATAAACTATATACATCAATTCTCGCAAGACGAGTTGAAAAAGTTCTCCCCCAGCTCATCCATACAGATCAGACCGGATTTGTCCCACAGCGACAAACACACGATAACATAAGACGATCACTACATGTATTAAGCCATATTCAAGAACAAAAATTACAGGCTCTATTGGTCAGTTTGCATGCAGAGAAGGCCTTCGACTCAGTGAGCTGGGGGTTCCTATACCTGGTCCTTGAGAAATTCGGTTTTCACAAGAGTTTTGTTAACGCAATTAATATATTATATAACAATCCTACTGCCAGAGTTAAAATAAATGGGCATCTATCAAAAACCATTAAACTAGAAAGAGGTACAAGACAAGGTTGTGGGATGTCACCACTTCTTTTTGCTCTCTTCATAGAGCCGCTAGCCCAATGGATCAGGCAGACAGACAACATCAAAGGAATTAACATAAATAATGACAAACACAAGGTGGCGCTGTACGCAGATGACATCTTGGTGTACCTAACTGAACCATCTAAATCTTTCCCTGAATTATTTAAATTACTAGAACAGTATGGTAAATATGCGGGATATAAGCTAAATATCCAAAAGACACAAATTTTAAAACTTAATTATAACCCACCAATAGAGCTCCAAAAGAGATTCCATATGAAATGGAACCAAGAAGCAATAAAATATCTTGGAATATTATTACCAAAAGATATAACCACAACTAAAAAAATAAACTATGACCCACTTATAAACAAAATAAAAGCAGATATTGCAAGATGGAACTCAAATCCATTTATGAGCTTAACACAAAGAATAGAATCAATTAAAATGAATATCCTTCCTAGGATTCTGTATCTGTTTCAGGCTCTCCCAGTCGAAATTAAATCCCAACAATTTAACGAGTGGGACAAAATTCTCTCAAGATTCATCTGGCAGGGGAAAAAACCAAGAGTAAGATTTAAAACGTTGCAACTCCCCAAAAAAGAGGGCGGAATGGCAGTCCCACATCTTAGAAATTACTTTTACTCAACTCAGATCAAGCCATTATTACATTTATGTAATCAGGAATATAACGCAAGATGGAACGATATAGAAAAGACCTTAATTAAGGATTTCCCAATTCAAGCAGTTTTAGGTAATAAGGAAATAAAACAAACAGTAAGTAAACTAAAAAACCCATGGCTGAAGTTCCAACTTAAAATCTGGAACACAATAAAAACAGATTATAAATTACTGGATAAACTATGGTTCATCAGATGGATTGCATATGATCCTGACTTCAAACCAAACCAATTAGACCTCAGATTTAAAACCTGGACAAGCAAAGGGATCTCAACATTCTACTCACTTACAAATAAAGGAATACTAAAAGACTTCCAGACACTAAGAAGAGAATTCTCCTTAGAACAGCAGGACTTTTACAGATTCTTGCAACTTCGTAATTATTTTGATAAATGCAACAAAACATTTCCAGTAGACCTGGAAGATGCAATATTAAAAGAATTCTTGAGGTCATATTCAAATGAATCAATTAAAGGTGCCATCTCAAGGTTGTACAAAGGCCTCCTAACAAAAAAGCCTTACACCACAGAATATATCAAAAACAAATGGGAAAAAGAAGGACAACTTGACATAACCAAAGAAGAATGGCTTAACTACTGTGAAATGCTGTGGAGATGCACAAGTGCACACACATGGAGGGAATTTGCGTGGAAGTGTTTGATAAGATTTTTCACTACTCCAAAGATGAAAATTCACTACACGGGGGAAGACCCCATATGTTGGAGAGGATGTGGAGGTCGAGATGCAAATCATTGGCATGTGTTCTGGAAATGCCCAGGGTTGCAGAATTTCTGGTCAGGGGTTCATAAAACAATGGAGGAGATATTTCATATAAAGATACCCAACCAATTTGAAACCTTTATCTTAGGCAAATCAGATTTTATTACTGGAAACACTAATAGATATCTCTTTATAATTATGGTAACTGTAGCTAAGAAAAATATCACCAGACACTGGTTGCATCCCGAACCTCCTACAGTGAGTGAATGGATGGACATGATTGACGACATATATCGAATGGAAAAAATCACACACTCACTTAATTTACAGATGGACAAATTTAATAAAATATGGTCAAAGTGGATCTCCTTTGTTGAAAAAAGATGACCTAACTGAAGGGACACAACAGACTGACCCTCATTAAACAACAAAACAATGGACTTTTCCCTTATCTGAATACACAAAAAGAATATAGGCCTACTTCTGTTCAATCTCCCATATGTGTTGATATTCTCTAATCAACTTGTGTTTTTTTAATATACATCCCAGTTCTTATGTTTCTTTCTGTTCTATTGAAGGTTATCTTTTTATTACTATTATTATTTTTCCATTGCTGGTATTTGTGCCATATTTTAACTAAATATTTTATTATTTAGGGGGTAAATTTAAAAGGAAGAAAAAGGGGAAAAAGGAAACAGTAAGGCTGAGGTTTATGCGGAGCAGTAAAGTCACTCCACTTTTGAAAGCAATAAATTGTTCTGTGAGGTTTTGACAATACTCAGTACCCAACTGTCTGACTTTGTTTTTTGACAAACATTTACTTCCCTTAACAACTGTACTGGATGTTTCAAATGTGTACTGTACCTTGCATTGAATAAAAATTGTAAATTAAAAAAAAAGAAAAGATATAAGAATAAAAATATGTGTATTATGCTTAAATGTTAAAAAAAAAAAAAAAAAAAGAAGGGGATGAGCGCACTCTATTTCCAGAGGAAGCTGAGATCTTTCAATGTGTGCAGCAAGATATTGGGGATCTTCTATCAGTCTGTTGTGGCCATTGCACTTTACTTTGCTGTAGTCTGTTGGGGGAGCAGCATCGGAACTGGTGAGACTAACACACTGAATAAAATCATTATAATCATTTGATTTTATTATATAAATAATATAATCATTGGAACATCAACACCACAGAAATAACCAAGAAGGCACAGCAGCGTCTCAACTTCCTCAGGCTGCTGAGGAGGAACAACCTGGAGGAGAAGCTGCTTGTGACCTTCTACCGGTCAGCCATTGAAAGCATCATAACATACAACATTACAGTCTGGTACGCAGGTAGCACAGCTGCAGAGAGACACTCAATACAACGCATCATCCGCACAGCTGAAAAAGTCATCGGCTGCTCACTTCCCTCATTAAATGACATCGCCACTGCTCACTACCTCAAAAGAGCTTCCACCATCTCAAAAGACTGCACTCACCCTGGCCATAACTTGTTTCAGCTGCTGCCCTCAGGCAGGCGCTATCGGTCCATTACTGCAATAAACTCTCACTGACTTTTTTTCTTGTTTTGTTTTTTCTCTGTCTGCACTTTATTGCTATTTGCACCTGACTACTGCTGATAGATGCAGTATTGCACTATGGACTATTTTAATGTGGAATGTGTGCGTATGAGTGATACTTTTTTTTTAATGTGGAATTGTTGTTGTGCACCATTAGGAGCAGCATGTCCAATTTCGTTGTATCTGGTATACAATGACAGTAAAGGTTTCTATTTCTATTTCATTAAGAAGGCTGGCTCTGTGACTGGCTGCAAACCGTACTCATTTGGAGCAGTGGTGGAAAGGAGGACATTGAACAAACTGTTATACATCATGGATAATCCTGACCACTATTCACCACATAATGGACAGACAGCGGAGCTCTTTCTCCAACAAACTTACACAGCTTCACTGTCACAAGGACTGACACAGGAAATCATTCCTCCCCCAAGCCATAGCGCTATATAATACCTCACCTCTGTCTGACAGAGATCACTCATAGCTCTCTACAGTCAGTCCTCTATAGCTTAATAGTTACATTCCAATTTTTTGTTTGCACTGCTGGTCATAAATAATGGTACACTTGTTAGCTATTTTGTTAGCTATTTGCACATTTTTACAACCTCTACTTCACTTCTCACTGTGTTGTGTATATAATTGATCTTCTTTTTTTTTTACCTCTGTGATTTTGATATTTAATTCTATTCCTGTATATTTCTCTTGTATATTTTAAATTTTAGTATGGCTTATTTTTGTATATATTTCATATTTCTATATTCTCATATATTTCATTTTGATCTGTTTTTGTCTTCTCGTATTTACGTCTATATTACTGTCCACATACTGTTTGATTACTTGCTGCTGAATTCCCAGTTTGGGAACAATAAAGTACTATCTATCTATCTATCTATCTATCTATCAAAATAATAGTAGTAATAGTATTAGTAAAAAAAATGTAAAAAACATGTTGATTTTTTTTATTCCCCCATTTGTGGCGCCCCCTATGGATGACGACACCCTTAGCATTCACCTATACTGCCTGTGCCATGGACCAGCACTGTATACACCTCTCACTATACAAAACTGTAAAGACAACCAGGGGCAGGCTGGCCATAGGGAGGTTCGGGAGTATTCCCCAACGGCCGGTCTGTTCCAGGTCGAACCGGCCGGTTGTCGGTGGTCAGAGTGGAACGTCAGACTGGGTCAATCTAATATTTTGCATATGAAGGGGGGATACGAGCAGTTAGCAAGCACTGCCTACATGGCCCTATCATCCCAGACTTGGAGTTCTCAACGGGTCGGGCCAGCCCAACAAACCCGACCGGACCCGTGGGTTCAGAAAAATGTGCAAATGACTCGGGCCGGGTCAGGCCTCAGGCTTCCTTTTTTTGGGGGCAGACAATTAGGCTAATGCTGGTGTGTCGGCTGGCTGCGTCAGGTCTGGGCTTAAAAACCCGCAGGCTGGATCGGGCCGGGTTGCAATTTTCAGGCCCATTGAGAACTCTAGTTTGTGTTTTTGGATGTGTTCAGGGCACATAGAACATTAAAGGTAGCCTATCAGCAATGTTACACCATACGTGCATAAATCATTAATCTGCTTTATCAATTAAAAATAAAATCCATACTGGCTGAACAGAAAAAAAGCACAAATTTCTTTATTGCAAAAGAAAACATAGCCTATTTCAGGAGAGAGCCTGTGTTCAAAGTTGAAAAGATAATATTTGAATATATAGGCTATACATCCTGTTTTCCTGTTCTGTTTCTACATTATTATAGGCTATAGCCATTTTTACCAGCTCAGGAACCACCAAAAAAACAGTGCCAGGTACAGGTGCAGTGTGCAGGACTGGGTTGGCGATAGGTCTTTGCATAGAATTATATTATATTCAATACACTCTACTGACTGACTAATCTGTGTGTGTTGTGTTTAATATCATTACATTGTTTTTATACTGCAAATAAAGTATTCGTGTTAAAATTACGGTTCCACTTGCATCCGTCGTGCGATTGGAAAAAAGGCCTCTCCAAACCAAGCTCTCGGGCTGAATTTCAACCCCAGCCCACCCCTGAAGACAACTATAAGGCAATGTTAAGTAACATTAATAGTGACCTTACCAGGTGACTCCCTCCCTCTAGTTTCGCATACCGGGTGAGGCAGAGGCGCAGCACACCTGCGCTTTGCCAACTGGGTGTGGCCAGGTGGATTTTGCAAGTTTGGTACACCGTGCACGCTGGCGCAGCTACTCCTCTTTCCCACCTCCGTCCCTCCTACCTGCGCAAGTCAGAAAGAGGGAGGAGAGAAGGCGTGAAGTGGGTTTTACACACATCACACCAATCAAATGAGCCCCTCTCCTCGCCCTTAAATGCGCCGCGCAAAGGCATAATGAGAGTTTACTCAATTCGCCATGGCAGAAGAGAGCAGCAGCGTCAGACGGCCAAACTTCTCCCAGGAGGAAACTGATGTTTTGGTCCGGGAGGTCCAAGCTCGCAGTGTCCGAATATACAGAACTGCGAGCAGACCTCCACGGGCTGATGATGCAAAGGTAGCCCTGGGAGGAGGTCACCACAATTGTAAATCAATGTTGCGTTTCTCTCGTGCGCGTGCGCTCTCTCTTTCTCTCTCATAGTCTCACTCTGTTTCTTTTCTTTTGACTTTTCAAAGATGACAGATGCTGAATATATACTCCCTATCTGATGCTGTGGCTGTTTGTGGTTGGCTGAGAGGGATGTGAACTTATTAGTTTGCAGCTGTGTTAATCAAATCAGGCTGGGTTTCCATTACACGTGCCAGACGCGCCAAACAGTGCCAATCCCCTTTGATCTGACATCAGATGTGACGGGACAGTCGATATAGAGATACATTTATGTGCTGACTGCAGATAGTTGCATTGAATTGTCGTTTATTGCCTTGTTAATGTGCCTGACATTCTGGAAACCTGCCTGTGAGGTTTTGGTGACGTGTGCGCACTGTCCGCCAGTCAGCCAAACTTCCACTTACACCGGCTGCGCTCCCCCTGCGCTGACAGTAGACCTGGTTTCAGCTGGCGAGCTTTTAGCGCACCTTCGGCTAAGCTTTTTGGCACAAAACTGTCACTGCACCAAGCTGGACCTGTTGACACCTCCCTCTGCTGCGCCGCCACACCCATCTCAGCGCACCTTGGTCTGCCAAACTACCAAACTGAGCACGCCTCAGGTTGCGCTGCTCGAAACTAGCTCTGCGCAGGGTTCGCCACCCTCTGCCACCCTGTGCCGCGCCGGGAAACTAGAGCCCCCAGTATCACTGAAGTCTAGGACTGCTGCAATTATAGTGAATGTGCTACTCTGTATTAATCAGCTCAGTGCAATTATTCCCTTACCACCACCAATAACATTTTGGAAAAGACTTGATTCTCTGATTTGCAGTTAATATGGAACAACATACAGCCTAGGTTGAAATACTCTACACTGCAATGCACTCAGTGGCCCTCATTTATCAATCTTGCATGGAAACGGGTACAGATCTGAGCGCAGGACTCATCTGTCATGAGGGTCAGGGAAGGACAGAGGGATGTCGTATGCTGTAAAGCCCTGTGAGGCAAACTGTGATTTGTGATACTGGGATTTCTAAATAAAATTGATTGATTGATTGAATTGATCTTACGATAGGACACACGTGTGATTTATGAAACCTTCGTATCTGACCAATCCCAGCATGTGAATGATCAGGCCTTGATAAATGTGGCGGCTGAAATCAATCGTCATTAGCATGTCACGCCCTTAAATATTTGTGGTTCAGACACAGTGTCGCTGTTGACAAACGGACTCCGGCTGAGGTTTGAATAAAATTCTCAATAAGTAGCCTATGCCTAATGATGATGATAATAAAAAAATGAATCTTTTATTCATCCATATCCTAATAGCCTATGCCTGGTAGTTGATCAAGTCACATTTCTTTACGTTTAGGTCAAGAAAAAGTGGTCAGACTTAAAGCTGGCAACAAAAAAGAGTGTTGCTGCCCATAGGCGCAACAGCACGCAGACTGGAGGAGGCCAACCAGACCCCAGCCTAACCCTGACGGGGACCAAGGAAAGAATCTCCTCACTAATTGGGTCAGAATCTATCTCTAGCATAAGTGGTGGTGGGGGAGACACAGACGCACTTGCATCGTAGCCGGACCAGAATGGTAAATAACAGCCCTCCTTTTGCTTGCATTACTGTTAATTTAACCCTGACAGTACACTATTGTCCAAATAAATAGGCTTACACGTGTTGCACAGGTACACATTTTTATTGTTTCGTTTAAATGCTGTTTCAGAGCGAGGCACCAGAGGCATGGCATCCAGGTCTTCTCCTCAGAGCGGTCCCACTGAGCCAGGCAACCGAGGGCGAGCGCGTGCCTTCCACCTCCCGTGCTGGGCCAAGACCAGCAATCATCACGGCAGAGATCCTGGAAAGGCAGACAGAAATATGCCGTTTATTGGCTTCATTTGTTAGCACGCTTGAGGCAATTAATAACACGCTAAAAGAAATTAACGAGTAAAATGTTTAAATGACTAAACGTTGTCCATTGTCTGTATTGAATATCCCTTTAGCCAATAGCCCTATAGGTTATACTTGCATTACATTAGTGATTAAATACTGTAGAGCACTTACACAACTTTAAGGTATACTTTACATTTTAGAAGCGATGAATGAGGTCCTGTCTCCTCCGTATAGCCCCCAGTGGAGGCTGGTTCCCTGGGCATTGGTTCATCTGGCTGCGCCGACACATCAAACAACACAGATTTCTGTTTGTAGATGTCAAATTTTAAAGTATAATAATGTACAGGCCTACCTATTAAATGTATAGTTGTCATGTTTAGGCTGTTTAGCCTATCATATTTTTTATTTTCCAAAAAAATCAGGAGGGCCTATCAGTAAGAACGTAGGCTTTTTTATTTTATTTTATTGTTTTATTCATTTTGGGAATCCTTTTTTAATATTTAGGTCTACTGAATATGTGGCTACTTGTGCTTAGATGACAAGTTTGAGGTTTGTTTAATAATTATTTTCAGACTCAGCCAGGTTTTGCTGTGCTGTACTGCAAATCCACATTGACTCAAACTCGTCAGGTCTCAGCTCCATACCTGAGCTCAGACCTGACGTGAGATTTGATCGTAGCATCCACCCACGTCCAAACTGATAAATGCCGAGCCTTGCGTGGAAATGGTCATGCGGACAGTTTTCTGCTGTACGCTCGTTTGATAAATGAGGGCCAATGTAACGGAGGTCTGGCTTTGCCTGACTTTAGAATTGATCACATGGCTTTTTAATTATCCATCCATCCATCCATTTTCATCCGTTTATCCAAGGTCAGGTCTCAGAGGCAGCAGGCCAAGCAAAGTACCCCAGACATCCCTCTTTCCAGCAACACTTTCCAGCTCCTCCTTCGGGACCCCAAGGCATTCCCAGGCCAGATGAGATATATTATCCCTCCAGTGTGTTTTGGGTTTGGGTCTGGGCCTCCTACCAGTGGGACGTGCCCGAAACACCTCCAGTGGGAGGTGCTCAGGGGCATCCTGATCAGATGCCGAACCACCTCAACTGACCCCTTTCAAAGCGAAGGAGCAGCGGCTCTACTCCGAGCTCCCTCTGGATGTCCGTGCTCCTTACCCTATCTCTAAAGCTGAGCCCAGCCACCCAACAGAGGAAACTAATTTCTGCCGCTTGTATTTGCGATCTCAGTCACTATCCAGAGCTCATGACCATAGGTGTGGGTTAGGACGTAGATGGACCTTTGGCTCAGCTCCCTCTTCACCACGACGGTCCGGTGCCATCCCTGCATCACTGCAGATGCTGCACCAAACCGCCAATCCAACTCATGCTTCATTCTACCCTCACTCATGAACAAGACCCTAACATACTTGAAGCCCCTCACTTGAGGCAGTAACTCTCTCACAACCTGGAGGGGGGGAATTCACCACTTTGCGGCAGAGAACCATGGCCTCCGATTTGGAGGTGCTGACTCTCATCCTAACTGCTTCACATTCAGCTGCAAACTGTCCCAGTACCTGCTAGAGGTCATGGTGTGATGAAGCCAACAGAACCACATTATTTGTGAAAAGCGGAGACGCAATTCTGAGGTTCCCAAAGCGGACCCCTTCCTCCGCTCAGCTGCACCTCGAGATCCTGTCCATGAAAATCATAAACAGGATTGGGGACAAGGGACAGCCCTGGCGGAGGCCAGCACCCACCAAGAACATGTTTGACTTTACGCCGAGTATGCAGACACAGCTCTCACTTTGGTCATACAGGGACTGGATGGCTTGCAGCAGCGAGCCCGGTACCCTAAGCCTTCTCCAAGTCCACAAAGCACATGTAGACAGGATGGGCAAACTCTCAGGACCCTTCCAGCAGCCTCGCAAGGGTTACGGGTTCCACGGCCGGAACGGAATTCGCATTGCTCCTCCTGAATGCAAGGCTCGACAGTCGGTCAGAGCTTCCTTTCCAGCTACATTTGGATTGACACTGCATCTATGGTTCCATTGAGAGAAATAGAGCAACAACTAATTGGAGCTCAAAGATGGCAGGACTTAATCTCATGTCTCAATCTTAGGAAGTTCATGCTTACTTTGGGTCCTATCATCACTGATACAGTAACAGTAACCTCAGAGGAGTAAAGGAGCATTTACATTATACCAATAAGTGGAATATTCAATCCTCATTATGGTATAAAATGCACACACAGTACCTGGAAATAAAGCCTTGGATTATAAGCAATGGATTGAGAAAAGTATTTACACTCTTCACCACATATACAACTCAAGATTAACCTTTGAAAGCCTAGGAGTCTGTTTTGACATCCCAAAGACCTTTTTCTTTTACCTATGTTTATGCTTTGTTCTTAAATGTTATGGAGCCCTATGGGAAAAAGGTCTTGAGGCATACCCAGCTTTTAATTGGCTCTCTAATTCCCCCTCCAGAGGACTGGTGTCTAAGATCTATGCCAATCTAACAAGATGCAATCATAGGAGAGCTCCCAATAGTTAGAAAATGGGAAGAAGATTTGACCTCTGAGGAAAATAGTATTGATTGGAGCACAGTTTTGAGCACTGTTTTCAAATGTTCAGAGAACCCAAACCTCCAATTGGTCTGTTTTAACATATGTCGTAGGACATATTGGACACCTCAGAGGAAACCAAGTCATTTTCAACCCTTACTGCTCTTTCTGCCAGCCTGAACAAAGTCTGATTTTGAACTTTCTTACACATAGTCTGGGAATGTGAAAAAGTGTATACATTTTGGGCTGAAACCAACCTCAGTCATATCTGACATGATTGGACAACAAATCCCATCAGTGGTTAGCCTACTTTAGTGATATAGTGATGCTTTAAATATCCACAGCAAGGATCAAGAAAGCAAAGTCCTCAACTCTGAGCCTTTAGAGAAATGCAGCATCACAGATTTCCAACCGAAATAGTCTCACTGTCTAAGGAATTATTGCAGCAGTAGTGCAACATTTCCTCATAGAATGGTTTGTATGATATCCTACAAAAAAATGCCAAATACCAAATGATGTTGCTGGGTTGAACACAAATGCTGGCATATGGTAAGAACCGTGTGCTTCCACCACTGCTCTGCTCTGACTGCTGATAATCAACAAACTTTAACACCTGTGAATGTGCAACTGCCAATTACCCGTGTGACTGACATCGCATCAGAGTGAGACCTACCTCCTCTAGTGGCAAAAAATAAACTAAACACGTACACATAAACAATTAAACTATGAAATGGCTCCTACAAAATGTGTTGTTTTTTTAAGAGGATGATGATCCAAGCCTAGCATGTTTAAGGCCTGCCTTTTCATTAAGTATTGCCATGCCTGACAACGTCTTATTGCTGACATGTTTCCCTCTTTGGAAATCCAAGACAGGATTACACATGGCATTTTAATTTTTGGTTGCAGTCATGAATAGATCTAATTTATGTCCTTGCTGTACAAATGACTCAGTGCACTATAGAAGTCTATAACTACATGCCCAGTATTCAGTCCATAAAAGTAGAGCAAATAAGAGCCTTGAAGTGAGGCAAAGAAGAGGAAGGAAGTAGATAAAGAGAGCATGTCGCACTCTGACAAGCAGCAGCAGAGCAGTATGGAAGCGAATCGTGACTAATATTTAAATTAAAATGTATTTGCAGAAATGCTTTTTCATTTTAAGAATGTGGCTGCATTATTTGACTCATGAATAAAATTAATCTTCAATCATCCTATTTGCATTTTAATTTTCTTCTTCAAGACTGCTCATTCTTTTACTTAATTAAAATGAAAAAGAAAAAGTCATTTGAGATTTAATTTTCAAAATATGCCCCAGCAAATAGATACCAAAATTCAATATGAAATGTAAAATTTGAAAATTAAAATGCATTTACAGAAATGCTTTTTCATTTTAAGAATGTGGCTGCATTATTTGACTCATAAATAAAATTAATCATCAATCATCCTATTTGCATTTTAATTTTCTTCTTCAAGACTGCTCATTCTTTTACTTAATTAAAATGAAAAAGAAAAAGTCATTTGAGATTAAATTTTCAAAATATGCCCCAGCAAATAGATACCAAAATTCATTACAGGGTGTCAGTGTTAGTAGGCACTAGGGTTGGTACGGGTTACCTGCACAGCTGTGGGCATAGGTGGTGATCAGTCACATGTAGGTTAGATAGGGGAATCACAGTTGATCAGTGTTATGGAATGAGAATCAGGGGGGGCCACACAGTTTTTCAACCATGTCTGTGTGTGTGTGTCAAGTGAATGGGTTTTCATTATAATCGTAGTATTTTTGTCCTTTTGCACGAGCTCGTTTTAAGTCTTTTTTACACCCAGCATTTTGTAGGTGTTTTTGACGTTTTTGTAAGTCAATAAAGTGTTCAAAGCGTACCATGGAGGACCTCGTGTTTGCACACCAACATGAGTTAAAAATGGCTTCGGATTCCCTCAACTGGCATTTTTGTAGTTGGATTGCCGATACACTCAGCTTGAGCTTACACTTTGTAGACATTGTGATTTCCCAAAACTAAATAATAGTCCAGCAACTTTTCCGGAGGAAACCCTGTGACATTGACACGTTAAATAATTTTCATACATACTGCCTTGGTTTGATTCTAACCCATACAATATGGTTGTCAAATATTGAATCTACTCGTGAAATTAATAAATTATGCTAACAAGCTGCAGTCAACAAAGACCCTTGTAAACTTGTCTACGTTTCATAGATATATTTACACTACTATTAATTCAGCTTTCAGCATGATCTTGATCATGATAGAAATTAAATTGCATCATGCCATCTTGCTGTTCTGCATTAAATTGTGAAGCAAAAAAATATCCATTGATCAAAGGAATTGTTGGACTGTATGTTTATCTATATTATCTATATATATTTAATATCAATAAATCATTGCATACATAAGTAATCATCTTAAATATTTAGGTTAATATAATTTAGATCTGCTCTGTAAAAGTGTGTGTATAGCGCACTGAATGAGTGGTGTGAAGATGTTATTACCGCTTGTCATAAGAAAACACAATGCGCTCACTTGTAAGGTCCTCTTCACACCTAACACTCATTCAGTGCGCTATACACACACTTTTACAGGGCAGATCTAAATTATATTAGGCAGCTTTGTATGTATGAAAATTATTTAACATGTCAATATCACAGGGTTTCCCCTAGAAAGGTTGCTGGACTGTGTGGTATTTATTCAGTTTTGGGGAATCACGATGTCTACAAAGTATAAGCTTTAAGTACAAGTATAAGTACCAGTTTAAATGACTGTCAAGTCAGCGGACATATTAACTCCGTATCCTCAATGAACAGTCCATGACAAAATTATTCCATTATTCCATTATTATTCCATTTTCCAGCAGATATCTTAGTTACAGCATGATTGAGCTAGCAAAGCAGTTTTGTGTTGCTATGTGTGGTATTTATTCAGTTTTGGGAAATTACGATGTTTAGAAAGCACAATCTCAGGGAGTGCCATGATCTGTGATGCATCCATATATCAAATGTGCACACCGCCCCCTACTGTATTAGATGGGTAGCACCATGGTCAGCTGAAGAAGAGCAGCTCCTGACGTTACTCTCCTGCGTGCTCTCAGATTGCCAAATCATTTTCGAATTATGGTCACTATTTTGCAGGGCAGACCACGAAAATGAAATAGCAATGTCTTCTTTGTTTTCTTTTTGATTATGGCATAAAATGTGCAGTCTTGAAGAAGAAAATGCAAATGCAATAGGTTGATTGATTATTCATTTTATTTATGAGTGAAATAATGCAGCCACATTCTTAAAATGAAAAAGCATTTCTGTAAATGCATTTTAATTTTCAAATTTTACATTTCATATTGAATTTTGGTATCTATTTGCTGGGGCATATTTTGAAAATTAAATCTCAAATGACTTTTTCTTTTTCATTTTAATTAAGTAAAAGAATGAGCAGTCTTGAAGAAGAAAATTAAAATGCAAATAGGATGATTGATGATTAATTTTATTTATTAGTCAAATGATGCAGCCACATTCTTAAAATGAAAAAGCATTTCTGTAAATGCATTTTAATTTTCAAATTTTACATTTCAAATTGAATCTTGGTATCTATTTGCTGGGGCATATTTTGAAAATTAAATCTCAAATGACTTTTTCTTTTTCATTTTAATTAAGTAAAAGAATGAGCAGTCTTGAAGAAGAACATTAAAATGCAAATAGGATGATTGGTGATTAATTTTATTTATGAGTCAAATAATGCAGCCACATTCTTAAAATGAAAAAGCATTTCTGCAAATACATTTTAATTTAAATATTAGTCACGATTTGCTTCCATAGAGCAGAACTGATCACTTCACACACCTTCTTAGTTTTACTTTGTAGTGAACATGGGAACCAGCTATCAGACTGCCAGCAGAACTATTTTTGTCTGAACTCCACACTACACAGTGACACGCTTTATGCATTACTGTGTATTAAAACATTGTACTAAACCCTACATTTCCAACCAGACATTTCACTGTGACATGAGAGCTCACCTGAGAGCTACAGCTCCACCTGACTGTGTAGTTCATAGTGCTGCTTCTGGGTTTAACCTGATAAAAAGATTAATGACCCATTCAGAACATCAGCTGGACATGCCGTGGCGACACACAGAAAATGTCCATATTATAATGGCCCATACAATAATAACTCTACTCATTGTCCACCTATGGGGGGGGAGAAAGGCCATCAGACACTAATTGAGCATCTTTGGCACAAAAATATTCTTACACATGAATACCCTACATGTGAAATCACTTGGTAGCTGCGGTAGTTAGCCAGCCCCCTGTAGCTGGTGCGGAGCCACATAGCATAGCCTCTGCTAGTGGTCCCCCGGTAACCCCCGTGCACCTGGGAGGCTGGGTAACTGTCCGGGAGAAGCGTAGCTCCGCGCCAAAGCCCACAGTTCACCATCAGCCTGTTCATGTTTCTAACTGCCTTTCCCCACTCAGCGACACACCCGCTGACGAGAAAACTCTGGTTATTGGCAGCTCTATTCTGAGGAACGTGAAGTTAGCAACACCAGCGGCCATAGTCAAAGGTATTCCTGGGGCCAGAGCGGGCGACATTGAATCAAATTTAAAACTGCTGGCTAAAGCTAAACGTAGATTTAGTAACATCGTTATTCATGTCGGCAGCAATGACACCCGGTTACGCCAATCAGAGGTCACTAAAATTAATGTTGCCTCGGTGTGTGCATACGCAAAAACTATGTTGGACTCCGTTGTTTTCTCTGGACCCCTCCCAAATCTGACCAGTGATGACATGTTTAGCCGCATGTCATCATTTAATCGCTGGCTGTCCCGGTGGTGTCCAGCAAACAATGTGGGTTTCATTAATCATTGACAAACTTTCTGGGGAAAATCTGGTCTGATTAGGAGAGATGGCACTCATCCCACTTTGGATGGAGCTGTTCCCGTATCTAGGAACCTGGCCAAGTTTATTAGTAATTCAAAACCCTGACAACCCAGAGTTGAGACCAGGACTCAGAGTCGCAGTCCTACACGCTTCTCTGAGCTTCTAGTGCAGTTACTCACCCATAGTTTTATACAAACTATGTCTGTCCCCCGACCACATAAATGATCTAAATCTAAAATTAAAGAAATAGGAGTTGTGCATAACAACCTCATAAAAATTAAAACCTCTTCTGTGACAGAAAGACAAAACAGGAGAATTAAATGCAGACTGTTATATATCAGGTATCTAACATCTAAAGCAGTGTTAATATCAGATAATCATATTGATTTAGTCAGCCTCACTGAAACCTGGCTGTGTCAAGATGAATATGTTAGTCTAAATGAATCCACACCTTCCGGTCATAATAATACCCACATTCCTCGAGACAGCGGCCGAGGAGGGGGAGTTGCAGCCATTTTTAACTCTAGTCTGTTAATCAGCCCTAAACCTAAACTAGATTATAATTCATTTGAAAGCCTTGTTCTGAGTCTTTTACATCCGACCTGGAAAATCTCGCAGCTACTTTTATTTGTTATAGTGTACTGTGCTCATGGCCCGTATTCTGAATTTGTATCTGAATTCTCAGATTTTTTGTCCAGTTAAGCTCTTAAATCAGATAAAGTTATTATTGTAGGCGATTTTCACATTCATGCTGACGTTGATAATGACTCCCTGGCTACCGCGTTTATCTCAGTAGACTCCAGTGGCTTCAGTCAGGGTGTACATGAACCCACTCACTGTTGTAACCATATCCTCGATCTAGTTCTGACGTATTGAATTGAAATTGATAACCTAACAGTCTTTCCACAGAATCCCTCGCTATTGGATCATTATTTGATTACTTTTGATTTCTTTTTACTCGATTACACGCCACCCAGCAACAGTTACTATACTAGATGTTTATCAAATAGTGCTGTCGCAAAATTCAAGGAAATGATTCCATCTTTGTTGATTTAATACCATGTCCTTCAGTGACAGAGGTTTCCCATACCGACTTTAAACTATCCCGAATTGATCATCTTGTCAATAGCGCCGTAGGCTCGCTGCGAACAACACTCGACTCCGTAGCACCTCTTAAAAAGAAGTTAACAAAGCAAAGAAAGTTCACTCCTTGGTATAACTCTCAAACCCGTAAGTTAAAACAAATATTGTGAAAATTTGAAAGGAACTGGCGATTAACCAAACTGGAAGAATCTCGTTTAGTCTGGGCAGACAGTCTTAAAATGTATAAGAGGGCCCTCCGCAATGCCAGAGCAAACATTACTCAGCATTAATAGAAGAAAATAAGAGCGACCCCGGGTTTCCTTTCAGCACTGTATCCAGGCTGGCTGAGAGTCACAGCTCTATTGAGCCTTGTATTCCTTTAGCCCTTAGCAGCTATGATTTTATGAGCTTTTTTTATGACAAAATTCTAACTATTAGAGGCAAAATTCATGACCTCCTGTCCTCAGATAGTACCTATCTGCCCTCAAACACAGCTGTAAGACCTAACATATATTTAGATTGCTTCTCCCTGATTTCTCCTCAACAACTGACCACAGTGATTTCTTCATCTAAATCATCAACGTGTCTCTTAGACCCCATCCCAACCAGGCTACTTAAGGAAGTCTTACCTTTGGTTAACACTCACTTATTAGAAATGATCAATATATCTTTATTATCAGGCTACGTACCACAGTCTTTTAAAGTAGCTGTAATTAAACCTCTCCTAAAAAAGCCCATCCTGTATCCAGAGGTGTTAGCCAACTATAGACTAATATATAATCTTCCCTTTCTTTCAAAGATCCTTGAGAAAGTAGTCGCAGACCAGCTGTGTGATTTTCTCCATGATAATAATTTATTTGAAGAATTTCAGTCAGGATTTAGAGTGCATCATAGCACTGAGACGGCACTAGTTAAAATTACAAATGATCTTTTGATTGGCTCAGACAAAGGACTCGTCTCTGTACTTGTTTTATTAGATCTTAGTGCAGCATTTGACACAATTGACCATCAAATTCTGCTAAAGAGACTGGAACATTTAATTGGCCTAAAAGGTTCTGCACTAAGCTGGTTTAAATCTTTAAATCTTTATCTGATCATTTTCAGTTTGTTAATGTTCACGATGAATCATCCTTACATACTAAAGTTTGTTTTGGAGTTCCACAGGGTTCTGTGCTCGGACCAATCCTATTCACTCTATATAGGCTTCCTTTAGGTAACATCATTAGAAATCACTCTGTAAATTTCCATTGTTATGCGGATGATACACAATTGTATTTATTGACGAAGCCCGAAGAAAGTAATCAATTATCTAAACTTCATAATTGCCTTAAAGACATTAAAACCTGGATGAGCACCAACTTCCTTATGTTAAATTCAGACAAAACTGAAGTTATTGTTCTTGGCCCCAAACAACTCAGAGACTCTTTATCTGATGACATAGTTTCTCTGGATGGCATTGCTCTGGCCTCTAGCACTACCGTAAGAAACCTCGGAGTAATATTTGATCAAGATTTGTCTTTTAATTCTCATTTAAAACAAACCTCACAGACTGCATTTTTTCATCTGCGTAATATTGCGAAAATTAGGCCTATCCTGAGAAAAGATGCAGAAAAATTGGTCCACGCTTTTGTTACCTCTAGACTGGATTACTGTAACTCCCTATTATCAGGTAGCTATAATAAGATTTCATATTAATTATATTATTACTTTTATTATTGCTGTTGTAAGCTACTGTCATTACCGTCTGTCCTGCATCTCTCTCTGTCTCTGTCTCTCTCTCTCTGTCTCCCTTTCTGTCTCATTGTGTCATACAGATTACTGTTAATTTATCATGTTGATCTGTTCTGTACGACATCTATTGCAAGTCTGTCCATCCTGGAAGAGGGATCCCTCCTCAGTTACTCTTCCTGAGGTTTCCACTGTTTTTTCCCCCATTAAAGGTTTTTTTTGGGGGGGGGAGTTTTTCCTTATCCGCTGTGAGGGTCCTAAGGACAGAGGGATGTCGTACGCTGTCAAGCCCTGTGAGGCAAATTGTGATTTGTGATATTGGGCTTTATAAAAAAAATTGATTGATTGATTGAAATTGAACATTTAGCCTTTGTTTACAATGTTTAAGCCACTTGGAGGCTGCTGAAACAAGCTGTTAACACAACTCTGACACCTACAACTGTCACACTGTAAACCCCAATCCATCCATGACACAGAATTTTAATGTCAAGTCTACACAGTTGTCCCAGATTGTCAAAATGTCATAACAAATTTATGTTTACTTGACACAAAAACTCATTGCTTGTGATCTTGACATATTTTTTTTATGTTATTTATTCATAAGTCAACAATTTTTGAGTTTTTAGGTAATTTGACTAAAATTTTAAAGCCAATTTGCCTAATTATTTTAAGGCCAATTAACAGTATCACTTAACATGTATTTTTATGTTCAACGAGATTAAAAAGTAGTTGTTTAAGTGTTTATGCAATGTTTTTATGTTCACATGACATAGAATTAAATGCTTAAACAACAAAAAAGACATACAATTCCTATCAGACAAAGGTCATGTGACACATTTACTTTGTGTCTAGTGCACTCAAAACTTTTGTGTTACTGTATTGTACCAACCTATTGTACTAAAAATTTTAAGTGCAAGCTGTTTCCAAAAAATATTTTAAGTTGAGAAGGCGAATTAGGGATCACAGTGTCATTGCCTGTTTGCACTGTCTGTCTGCTGTTTGGGACTAAGCAGGTAGTGTACTGTGAATTTTTTTTTTTGAGCTTTTTTGTTGAAAACTGCTGCCTGCTGTGGCACTCTAAAATGATCCACTTTTGATGTAAAAATATTGATTATCGCTGTTGTGCATTACCTGTTCAGCACCAAACAGCAGACAGACATAGTTAGAAACAAGTATACCAGGTGATGTGTCCCTCATATCTCACTTGCCGGTAAAATAGTTAACTTTTTACTAGAAACACAGGCAACTCTACACAGATATTACTGGTTAACCTTTTTTTGTAATTATCACAATTGTTTGGTTTGAGGTTGATAAAAATATTTGCATGGGCTCAGACCATTGAAAAAACAAAAAACAAAAACTAAACTTTATTTAACCAGGCCAAGACAGCAAAATAAGTAACAGTAAGACAACATGAAAAGACTAGAATTATGATCTCATTGTTTTATGCCTCCACGCACCAGTCAAGTTGCAGTTATACTTTACATCCATGTCAATGCAAACATGGATGCTTCACACAAATCTTCCACTCAGCAGCACAGAAGATCTATATAATCAGCACAGTTTCAAGGTGGACACTCAAGATTAGTGTCACCAGTTCAGTATCTGACCAAATGTTTCCACTTTTGTTCCTGAGTTATGAGGTAATAGCCATTTGTTTGCAGTGTTTTTGCAAAACAGCGTTTAGATATAAAATGTCATTTTATGCTATTAGGCACTAGTGTGTAATTCAAATTATTTTTAAATTAGTGTATAGATTCTTGAGTTATGGCCCAAAACATGTTTTTTGAGGTCACATGGACCTTGACCTTATTCCTTCAACCTCCATATTCTGATCAGTTCAAGTCCAAGTGGACGTCTGTGCCAGGGGCAAAAATCCCATGTCATAGTTGGGGGGGACAATAAACAGTAAAATTTTACAGAATAATTCCAGGGGGGGACAAGGAAAAAAAGTTGTAGCCTGTCTTTTATACAGCATCTTTTACCGCAATTTGACGCTTTAATCTTCTCTCTATCTCTCCAACAGGCAGAGTGAATGTCTATACTAACTAAACTAAAACTAAACATTTCCTGCAATTAAACTGGTAAACTGGTTTATAAACAGTGTGCTGTGAGATCTGCCGCTGCGCACCTCACAACTGTGCGTAATAGTCACGCATAATGACCGCTCCTCATCTGCACGTCTTTGATGTTTGTCTCACTGACAGGAGGAGAGCCTACAGACAGCTACCCATTAGCTACGCTCCGTCACAACCGTACGTAATAGTTGCCCATAATGACCGCTCCTCGTCTGCATGTCTTTCATGTTTGTCTCACTGACAGGTGGAGAGCCTACAGACAGGTACCCATTGCTCCGCCACTGACTGCTCTTGTCCTGTCCTCTCCCTCTTCTTTCTCTCCTGTCCTCTCTATCACTAAACTCTGAGCTTAATCATTAGCTTTTAGCTTAGCAGCACTCGTAATTGAGTAGGCTTTTGAACAGTGCAGGAGAAATGTTGCAGACAGTTTATATTATCAGCCTGGGCCTGGGGCTTGTTGTAACAGTAAATGGGATGTGTTATAACTTGGGTAAGTTAAACTGTGTCTGTGTGAGTGAACTGTGTCTGTGTGAGTGTGGGATATACCACTACTAGGAATGGGAGGGGGGGACTAAATCTTTTAAGATTTAAATAGCACATTATTGCGCGATTATAATGAGCACTGCTTACATTGTGCTTTCAATAAATACTACTGCACTGTTCAAAAATTATTAATTGTGTCTCAAATAATTCTAGGGGGGTACAGTTTTACTGAAGGGGGAGTCATGTCCCCCCTGTCCCCCCTGGGATTTCCGCCCCTGGTCTGTGCTAAATCTTAAGAGATTCCTTCAAGGCCTTCCTGAAATATTGCGGCCATGAGAATGAGATGGATGTAAGATCACAGTGACCTTGACCTTTGATCAATAAAGTTTAAATAGTTCATCCATAGCTCAATGTGGACATTTATGCCTAATGTGAAGAAATTTCCTTTAAGGTGTTCTTGAGATGTTGCATTCACAAGGGTGAGACAAATGAAGTCACACTGATCTATGACCACCAACATCTATCACTCCATTGCTGAGTCCAAATGGATGTTTTTGCAAAATTGGAAGGAAATTCCATCAAGGTGCTCTTGAGTCATTGCATTCAGAAGAATAGGACATACTACATACATATGGACAACCTGAAAACATAATGCCTCCAGTCCCTGCTGCCGCTGGCATAGAGGCATAAAATTACACAATCAAATGAAATATGCAACAAAAAAGCAAACAATGTAAAAACACAAAAACATAAAATAAAATAACTACAAAGAAACTAAAGGTACATTAACAAATTCTATAAGTTAACCCATAAGTCTGAGTAGCACGCTGACATTTATACTTACATCTACACCTGTGATGGGGTTTTTATGAATAAGGGTTCCAGAATTCTGGCAGAGATTACAGCAAAGGTAATGTGTGTAGAAAGAGAAACAAGCCAAAAAGAGTTAAAGAAGCGGGCATGGGGCGTCAGTGGCTTAGTGGTAGAGCAGGCGCCCCATGTATAAGGCTGGTGCCGTAGCTGCCCGAGTTCGAATCCAGCCTGTGGCCCTTTGCTGCATGTCATCAACCTCCCCCTCTCCCCCTTTCACGCTTACTTGTCCTGTCCAATAAAGGCAAAATGGCCAAAAAAATCTTAAAAAAAAAAAAGAAGCGGGCATAACACCAGACTTAATGTGACTGAGTCATTAGCTATGTTTCCATCCAAAAGTGATTTGAATCATTGGGAAATACGCATTAAAAGAAATACAAATCCTGTGTGTTTCCATTAACTGTACGGACTTTGGTGAAAACTACGAACTCGCGCAAGTTTCCTGCAGAACTGGAAACAAAACAAGTCTCGCATTCTTCTTCTTCTACATTTTCTGGCGGTTGGCAACCAGCTTGTAAATGCATTACCATCTTCCCAACCCGGAGTGAGGATATCACCATGGAGACAGGTGCGCTACGTCAGACTTAATTCGAACATAACTGTTTCCATCCCCCGTTTTGAGAATCAACATTTTTTCGAATCAACCAAAACCCGGCTAAAGCAAGCGTATTTTAGTTTGTGCGAATCGGGGGATTTTAATTCGAATTTTGGCGTATCCATCATAATTTTCCGATGCGATACTTCTTGATGCTAAACAGGCTGATGGAAACATGGCTGTTGACCTTCTCACATAGGTATTGAACACAAAGGTAAGAGTGTGTATCAGTAACCTACACTATGCAAGGCGGCCCCCACCACAACAACATCAGCTGCTTCTAAAACTTTTGCAAACTATTGTGATGGGACTGAAGATGGACGTGGGCTGCTGGGGCTGATCGGACTGGGAAGAGGTGTGTGATTGGGAAGTGGTGTGTGTGATTGTCAGGGAGGGAGACTCTGGGTTTCCTATTGAAAGAGGCAGTCTGTCTATGGCAGCATGTTGGAGCTCACGCTTGCGGCTTGGCACTCTCAGGAGGGATTGGGGTGTCGTTCGTGGCTATTTAGGGCCGCCGGCGACGCAGACAGATCAGGGGGTTAGCTGTTCCTGTGCCAGGAGGGGAGGCTGGATGCCCCCTGTAGAATAGCCAGGGCCGGGTTTAGTGAGTGCTGGGTCCGCTACTGCTCTTCGTCATTGTCTCTGCTGGAGCTCCTCCGTCACCGGCTGGATCTGTGCCGTCCAACGAAGCCATTTTCCCCGGGGAGTTGAACAGTGCCTCAAGCTCAGACCTCGGGGAGGGGGGTCTCGCCGTGCAGCGAGTTGAGTATAGTTATCCCTTTTATTTGTATGTGTATAATCGTGTATTTTAACCTAGTGGATGGTGAGGGCAGGAGTTCAGTCGGGGGTACTGACCTGCACAGTGTAGTGAGGGGGGGCTTCTACCTTAGTGTGATGTCACGTGTGAGTTGCAGTGCAATAGGGGTTGTGTGGTCCAGCAAGCCTGTTAATTGCAGTGCCTCCAGTAGAGGGTGGTAGCGTGCTGTGTTTGTAGTGTGCCTTAAAGTTTGCAGTGATTTAATGTAGTGGGTAATTGTAGGATTCCTTTCCAGAACCCTGGCAGTGCGAAACCCCCCTGGTTGTGATTCGCCCTCCGTCCCTTTTATGAATTGTGATTTCTACTGTATCAATAAAGATTATTGTATTGTAACTGCTCTTCTCTGGGTGATTATTGGAAGGCTCTGATTTGGTGACTTTAAGTGCACCACCTTGGTTGAACCCACATTTCATTACACTATTGTTTACAAGTTCCTCTAGCTGATGTGTAATTTAGAACACATTTAGTTACAACACTGTACAACCTCTTAAGAGACTACTTAACTGATTTAGTATTGCACTTCTCTAACATTGTCTGTCTCATGACAGACATTATCATAATGGATCTGCATAATTACAGATATCGTCTTTTTTATTCCATGTAATCTTTTGTATTGTCAAAACCTGATGACTACATTACCCACAATGCAACTGGACCACAAGAGATTGGTTGGTGATTTGGGTTTTTTATGCTAGTAGCAGCTAGTTCAGCTTGGAGCTACTGCTTAAGGCCCTGTCTATACGTGTCCAGATATTTTTGTAAACAGATATTTTTTCCCTCCATTAAAAAAAAAATCCTTCCACAAAACCTTGTTTTTAAAGAATATGTCCCTCTACACTATTGACTCAAAACGCTAATGCGTGCAGTGCTTACACTGACTGCGTTGCTGCTGCTGTGCTGCTGCAGAGCTGCCTGCTGCTGTTACTACTGTATTTCCGCAACTGAAAGTCAGCACTCCACATATTTATGGAACCGTGCAAATCACTGCATTGTCAACAACATGATCCTGCAAATATTTCACAGTAAAAAGCCTTGCGGTAACAAATGAAGTGATTCTATCCACAGAAACATTGTCAGGGGACTTTCATTTTGAAACGGAAACAGGTAGTGTTGAGTTTAAGATAAATACTTATAATAAAAAAGTTTAAATAGTGCTTTAAACTATACAATCAGATCAGATTATGTTGTTGACTGGATCTTTGATTAACCACCTGAATGAACTGATGCATTTGGCCTACTTGTGCACTTGCAAAATCGAATTTGGGGTGACAAAACCAGATATTTTTAGCCATTTTTCTGGTGACAAAACAATATAAGAACCATGATGGTGGGACATTCTGTCACTTCACAGTTGTCCAAAACATGTGGTTTGTGCCAGGCGGACATGATTGCCAGTAGTTTCCATTGACTCATTCACAAGTCAAAAATGTGTTTTATCTGAAAGAAACATGCAATATTTACATCTAAGATAATAGAAAAATAGTCAACCAAGTGCAATGATGTCCTCCAAGATAATATTTGCCACTTTATTTGCAGTAAACAAAGTTTGTTGTTGTTCTTCAGTTTCAGTTATATGTTGGGGACACATTTTGGGCATTGGGGGGGACACATGTCCCCGTCAATGTATAAGGTGACTATGGCCCTGTCATGCATGCATAATTAGGCTACAGTTGTCTGGGTGCGCAAAGGTGGAGTGGCTGGTCTTGTCATACAAAGTTTGATGGAGTGTCAACTGGACAGTATGGAGATATTTGCATCTTGAAAGCCGGACTACAAATGTGGATAGACAGGGAGAAACACACGAAAGCCTAAGACGTGGTAAGATACGATATTCCTCACTATATGAAGTGACTGATAACAAGATCTGTATAATGGGTTGTAAAGAAATTTGTCAGGTTTTTATTTTATAGACAATTAATCTGGATTTATAGTGCGATGGGATGACAGCACAATGATGTGTGGTATCACATGAAAGCTCTGCTCCTGTGCTTTCATGTGATATGCATGGCATTTCTGTGCGAGCCTGCATTCGCGAGTAATCCATCCAAGAGTAATGTGTGTGCAAAGCTGTATGAAAGCTCTGTTATACATAATTTAAGTGTAAATGTATCTTTTTTTTTTGCTGTAAAAACACTGGACTACCGACAAGTGTTGTCGGAAAGCTACAATTCTGCTATTTCACGTGATATGCGTGGCTTCTCGCTATGACGCACGGTTGCTGAGAAAATCCATGGAGAAGAACGGGTGTGAATTTGGATGCACTATGCGTCGTTTGGGCCCATAGCCATGTGCGCACTGTGTACGAGGAGTGAATGGAGTAGCACATTAATGAATTACCATATTAAGTAGCCATGTCCGCACTCCGAAGTGAATTTTTTACTGGTGAAATTTTTACTGGGGCACTGCAGACGCAGATGAGCGATGCTCAGATGTGCAGTGTGATCCTGGGACAGGTGTGAGCTGTCTACCTGGGAAGTGTACAGCCTAATGTTACCTTTTTCAAAACACCATCATCATCACCTCAGATTCCCATTCAATTTACTGATGCAGAAGCTCAAATAAACACACTAGTGATGCTTTGGACATGTAAAGTTTTCCTTTCATTCCTCATCAACAGCAATCCCACTCTGTAAGGTGTCCCACCATCTGCTGGTTCCATCGGCCCTGATCCCAAAGTGTTGGTTCTAGTGGACTTAACCCCCAGACGCTGAGATGGCACAAAAACACTGTGTGCAGCAGATGTCTCAGTTTCTCTGTGGTGGGTTTAAGTGTTAAATAAACATTAGACTAAGCAGTGCCAGCAAAACTTTAGCAAACCAGTAGTCCACCATTGTTATTGTTGTTTCCAGCATTCGCTCATTGCATAAAGCATCAACAGGCATGTGCGATTTGAGTAGATTACATCATCGTTTTCCATCGTTTCCTAATTTTACACGTCCAAACAGATAAACAATACCCAACGTTTTGATAAGTATTCACTTCAGCGGGCATTTTAAAAAAATATCTGTGTTGGTGACCTAAAACTCTGTGTGGATGATAGGCCCAAACATAGAGGAAAATATCCATTTACAAAAATCTCTATTAAGATTTTTTTTTTTTAGAACTCATGGTTTGTATTAAAATAAGTACTTTGTCAAGTGAGTTACGTCGGTGTGTGACAATTGTAAGTAAGTTGCATAACATTACATTAAAATAACACTGACTTTTGATTTCAAGTGTGATCTCCTGGATGAAAGTCCTGTTTTGTTTGACCACCTTCCCTACCTTCACCCTATGAATACTTTCTCATTCTTTATATAACGTACATTAAAATAACACGTTTACATGATTTCAAGTGTGATCTCCTGGATGAAAGTCCTGTTTTGTTTGACCACCTGTAGTGTGTACCAGTAGTGTGTACATAATAGATACACATCTGTAATCGTGTGCTATGGGCATTGTGCAATTCAATCTAGCACTTTACTATTTGGTGCAATTTTGAGCAATGTGCAATATAACAAGTACTTAAACAAGCAGACACTTTAGCACTTGGCACTCTTACACTCGACACTTTAGCACTCATCACTTTAACTAGCACTCAGGCACTTTATAAATTGATAGCTAAAAATTCCTATGGTCTCCCAACTCTTGGTCTACTATGTCTCTATGTAATGTTGTTTTGCTTGTCTTACTCTGTTTTACTTAGATTATTTTCTTATTGAAATGGAAATTCGCCGCCTGGCTATAATCTCATGTATTTACAAGTAATTGTTTTTTAATACATATTGTCCCATTTTTCAGTTTATTTGTGCCAAATTTGAAAAACTTCCCTCGAGGTGTTCTTAAGATATCGCATCTGCAAGAATGAGATAGACAAGGTCACAGTGACTTTGACCTTTAACCACAGTGTTTATTATATCAGCAAACAGAAAGAATATCAGCAAAATAGAGGCTGGAGGATGGATGAATATATTTAGACAGGCAAAGGAAACGTGAAAACTTTGAGAGAGAGAATACAAACCACTGACATCCAAAATGCACAAGAAACATCCATTACCCTTACTGTTGACCAGAGTTGGGTAAGGGTTACTTTAAAAGTAATCAAAGTACTTTACTGCGTTACTTTTTTTTTTAAAAAAGTAACCAGTTACTTTACTCCCTGAGAAAAGTAACTCAAGCACTTTTAAAGTAATTTTGAGTATTCTACATTTCCTATTGGGCAATGGACCACAGGACGCTAAGCCTACATTTTTTTGTCTCCAAAATTAAAGTTATGGACCACTTGCCCTTAACTGAGATCCAATTCTCCCATCACAGCCATCACTTTGACCAGGAGAAACACAGAACGATCTGCTGCTGTAGACAACTGTATGACAACAACACCCTCTAGGGATGTTACCACGACAGAGTTAAAGGGGGAAATTATGGTGTGAAACAGCAGAGGCACTTCATCAACCTGGTGAGTACTGTCATTAGCATCAAGCTAGCAAACAATGTTACATCCTCACACCTTACGTCGGACATAATGTAATAACATTAACAATTACCGGCAGGGCTTTTACTCATCACAACTGCAGAGGCTACCAGCTTCATTTGAAACAGACTATATATTTTTTTAAAGATTTTTTTTATGGGCATTTTTTGCCTTTAATTGATAGGATAGTGAAGTGTAAAAGGGGGAGAGAGAGAGGGAGAGACATGCAGCAAAGGGCCACAGACTGGAGTCGAACCCAGGCCGCTGCGGCAACAGCCTTGTACATGGGGCGCCTGCTCTACCACAAAGCCACCGACGCCCCATGAAACAGACTATATTATAGATGTTCCATTATTCATTAATCCCTCTGTGTTTTTATATTTTTACTTTTTATCTGCTCTCGTTGTCTTTATAAAGTTAACTTATGGCGTCGTCATTTCAAACTCAACACTTCCTGTATTTCTTTCAAATTAAAAGCCCCTTATAACCTCAGCTGACAGAATCCCTCCATTTTCTAAATAGGCTTTTATTGTGAAACATTTGTAGGAACTTGGCTGTTGAGGATACAGTAGCTTGAATGTTTACGTATGGCACTTCAAATGTAGCTCCTGCCATCTGCTGACACTTTTAGGTGACTACAACAACATTTCGGCTGACACAGTGACTGAAATAATAGTAAAAGTAATAAAAATAGGACAAGAATAACCCGATGACATCACACACGTTGTGAAAGACAACTGGGGATAATTGGTGAGTACCATTATGTAGTGTGTCATGTCTGTCGGCCAAGTCATGGCACTATTTTATGACTCCACAATTGTGTAATGTGCCATAGTGACTTTCAGAACGGGCTTTTTGATGCATTACATCAAAACATAGTGAATATATTGGCTAAGTGTAAAATTTATGTAAGGGATAATGTATAATGAGCCGGTGAATACTGAGTTATTTTCCCAGTATTCACCGGCTCATTATACTTTATCCTGCTTATTACACGGCTAATTATCAGTTAAATAAATAATGTTGTCTGCCTCCGCGAAGTGCATTAAAACCGACTGAATTCGACAACTTTTGGTGAAAGTTTTGTACTCACCCAGGCTTAGTGGACTGAACCGAGGAGTAAAACTCGCGTAAAATGTCATTAAGCATGACTGCCGAGTGTGTATTCAAATCCGTGCTCTTTTGTTTTTGGCAGAGAAAGTCCGTATTCTTATTCTTCAGCAGCATCCCATTCCTCAAAATCTTTGTAGCTACTCTCCAAATAAGTCAAAAGAAATGTTAAAATCAGCCACTTCTGTTTGTTTTTTCCCTCGGAAGTTGTTTGACAGCTGCAGTGTTGCAGGACAGCGTCCTTAGCAACGCTGGGCTATATAGCAACTGTATAATGACCGTTGCTACTAGCAACGGTCATTACACAGTAATATCAGACCACATGTCGTGGTGAAGTAGCGGGTAGATACTGATATTAGGGAGTAACAATTTTCTGATATATATATATATATATATATATATATATATATATATTAGTGGTGGAAAAAAATTATCTAATTAATTAGTGGCTTTATAATTAATTAATCACAATTAATCACATTTTTATCAAATAGCAATATTTGACACAATAAGCAAAGTTTTTCATTTCAAATAAATTTTGGTTGACGACTGAATCAATGAATAGACATATAGGTGAACTTAAACAACAAAATGATTATTTTTCATCATTATTTATGTGCATTTTTTTTATCTGTCTACTACATTAAGACTAGTGGAAACTCAAAGTGTTCTTTCAATGTCTTGGCCCTTTAACGGGGAAAAAAAACGGTAGAAACCTCAGGAAGAGCAACTGAGGAGGGATCCCTCTTCCAGGACGGACAGACATGCAATAGATGTCGTACAGAACAGATCAGCATAACAAATTAACAGTAATCCACATGACACAATGAGACAGAGAGAGAGAGAGAGAGAGAGAGAGAGAGAGAGAGATGCAGGTAATGACAGTAGCTTACAACAACATTATTGAAAGTAATAATATTATAGTTATAGTTCTGGCTACTGCGGTACAATATGTTGAAAGTATGTATTAATATCTGGCAGTATACAAGTGTGACAATAGTCATATGTGTATAATAACAGTAGAAGTATGACTAATGACTAATGATGGCAGCAGGAGGCATCTGGCAGGACCACGGCAGCAGCACAACCACACACGTCACGCTGTCCAGGCACCGCTGCGATATGAGTTAATCTGAGAGACAGTGGAGCACAAAGGCTCCGGAGAAGAAGCCGAGTTAGTGACATCCAGAATGGCCGAGTTAGCAAGATGCAGTAATAGAATACGAGAGAGAGAGAGAGAGAGAGAGAGAAGGAGAGAAGGTGCCCGGTGTATTATAGGGGGCTTAGGCCTAGTCTGCCGGAGGCAGACTAGGCCTAAGTCAGCCTAACTAGGGGCTGGTACAGGGCAAGCCTGAGCCAGCCCTAACTATAAGCTTTATCAAAGAGGAAAGTCTTAAGTCTAGTCTTAAATGTGAAGACGGTGTCTGCCTCCCAGACCGTAACAGGAAGATGATTCCACAGGAGAGGAGCCTGATAGCTGAAGGCTCTGGCTCCTGATCTACTTTTGGAGACTTTAGGGACCACGAGTAACCCTGCGTTCTCAGAGCGCAGAGTTCTGGTGGGATAATAAGGCACTATGAGCTCTCTAAGATATGACGGAGCTTGACCATTTAGAGCTTTATAAGTTAACAGTAGGATTTTAAATTCAATTCTGGATTTTACAGGGAGCCAGTGCAGAGAAGCTAAAACAGGAGAAATATGATCTTGTTTCTTAGTTCCTGTTAGTACACGTGCTGCTGCATTCTGAATTAGCTGGAGAGTTTTTAAGGACTTACTAGAGCTACCTGATAATAGAGAGTTACAGTAATCCAGCCTTGAGGTAACAAAAGCGTGGACCAATTTTTCTGCATCTTTTCGGGTCAAGATAGGCCTAATTTTCGCAATATTACGCAGATGAAAAAATGCAGTCCGTGAGGTTTGTTTTAAATGAGAATTAAAAGACAAATCTTGATCAAATATTACTCCGAGGTTTCTTACGGTAGTGCTAGAGGCCAGAGCAATGCCATCTAGAGAAACTATGTCATCAGATAAAGAGTCTCTGAGTTGTTTGGGGCCAAGAACAATAACTTCAGTTTTGTCTGAATTTAACATCAGGAAATTGGTGCTCATCCAGGTTTTTATGTCTTTAAGGCAGTTATGGAGTTTAGTTAATTGATTACTTTCTTCTGGCTTCATCGATAAATACAGCTGTGTATCATCCGCATAACAATGGAAATTTATAGAGTGATTTCTAATGATGTTACCTAGAGGAAGCATATATAGAGTAAATAGGATTGGTCCGAGCACAGAACCTTGTGGAACTCCAAAATAAACTTTGGTACGTAAGGACGATTCATTATGAACGTGAACAAACTGAAAACGATCAGATAAATAAGATTTAAACCAGCTCAGTGCAGAACCTTTTAGGCCAATTAAGTGATCCAGTCTCTGCAGTAGAATTTGATGGTCTATTGTGTCAAACGCCGCACTAAGATCTAATAAAACAAGTACAGAGACAAGTCCTTTGTCTGAAGCAATCAGAAGATCATTTGTAATTTTAACTAGTGCTGTCTCAGTGCTATGATGCACTCTAAATCCTGACTGAAATTCCTCAAATAGATTATTATCATGGAGAAAATCACACAGCTGGTCTGCGACTACTTTCTCAAGGATCTTTGACATAAAGGGAAGATTAGATATAGGTCTATAGTTGGCTAACACCTCTGGATCCAGGGTGGGCTTTTTTAGTAGAGGTTTATTTACAGCTACCTTAAAAGACTGTGGTACATAGCCTGTTAATAAGGATATATTGATCATATCTAATATATGAGTGTTAACTAAAGGAAAGACCTCCTTAAGTAGCCTAGTTGGGATGGGGTCTAAGAGACACGTTGATGATTTAGATGAAGAAATCAATGCGGTCAATTCTTGAAGAGAAATTGGGGAGAAGCAATCTAAATATATATTAGGTTTTACAGCTGTGTTTGAGGTTAGATAGGTACTATCTGAGGACAGGAGGTCATGAATTTTGCCTCTAATAGTTAGAATTTTATCATTAAAAAAGCTCATAAAATCATTACTGCCAAGGGCTAAAGGAATACAAGGCTCAATAGAGCTCTGACTCTCAGTCAGCCTGACTACAGTGCTGAAAAGAAACCTGGGGTTGTTCTTATTGTCTTCTATTAATGCTGAGTAATAGTTTGCTCTGGCATTGCGGAGGGCCCTCTTATAAGTTTTGAGACTGTCTGTCCAGATTAAACGAGATTCTTCCAGTTTGGTTAATCGCCAATTCCTTTCAAATTTTCGCGATATTTGTTTTAACTTACAGGTTTGAGAGTTATACCAAGGAGCGAACTTTCTTTGCTTTTTAACTTCTTTTTAAGAGGAGCTACAGAGTTGAGCGTTGTTCGTAGCGAGCCTACGGCGCTATCGACAAAATGATCAAAGTCGGTACGGGAAACCTCTGTTACTGAGGGACTTGGTATTGAATTTAATGACGGAGTAATCTTTTCCTTAAATTTTGCGACAGCACTATCTGATAAACATCTAGTATAGTAACTGTTGCTGAGTGGCGTAATCGAGTAAAAGAAATCAAAAGTAATCAGATAATGATCCGATAGCGAGGGATTCTGTGGAAAGACTTTTAGATTATCAATTTCAATTCCATACGTCAGAACTAGATCGAGGGTATGGTTAAAACAGTGAGTGGGTTCATGTACACCCTGACTGAAGCCAATGGAGTCTAATAATGAGATAAACGTGGTAGCCAGGGAGTCATTATCAACGTCGACATGAATGTTAAAATCGCCTACAATAATAACTTTATCTGATTTAAGAACTAAACTGGATAAAAACTCTGAGAATTCAGATACAAATTCAGAATACGGGCCAGGAGCACAGTACACTATAACAAATAAAAGTGGCTGCGAGGTTTTCCAGGTCGGATGTAAAAGACTAAGAACGAGGCTTTCAAATGAATTATAATCTAGTTTAGGTTTAGGGCTGATTAACAGGCTAGAGTTAAAAATGGCTGCAACTCCTCGGCCGCTGCCTCGAGGAATGTGGGTATTATTATGACTGGGAGGAGTGGACTCATTTAGACTAACATATTCATCTGGACACAGCCAGGTTTCAGTGAGACTGAGTAAATCAATATGATTATCTGATATTAATTCGTTTACTAACGCTGCTTTAGACGATAGAGACCTGATATTTAACAGTTCGCATTTAATTCTCCTGTTTTGTCTTTCTGTCACAGAAGAGGTTTTAATTTTTATGAGGTTGTTATGCACAACTCCTCTTTGTTTAATTTTAGATTTAAATAATTTAGGTGGTCGGGGGACAGATACCGTTTGTATAAAACTATGAAAACTATGGCTGGGTAACTGAACTAGAAGCTCAGAGAGGCGTATAGGACTGCGACTCTGAGTCCTGGTCTCAACTCTCCTCTGAGGATCCCTCCTCAGTTGCTCTTCCTGAGGTTTCTACCGTTTTTTTTTTCCCCCGTTAAAGGGGTTTTTTTGGGGAGTTTTTCCTTATCCGCTGCGAGGGTCATAAGGACAGAGGGATGTCGTATGCTGTAAAGCCCTGTGAGGCAAATTGTGATTTGTGATATTGGGCTGTATAAATAAAATTGATTGATTGAACTCTGGGTTGTCAGGGATTTAAATTACTAATAAAGTTTGCCAGGTTCCTAGAAATGAGAGCAGCTCCATCCAAAGTGGGATGAATCCCGTCTCTCCTAATAAGACCAGGTTTTCCCCAGAAAGTTTGCCAATTATTAACGAAACCCACATCGTTTGCTGGACACCACCTGGACAGCCAGCGATTAAATGATGACATGCGGCTAAACATGTCATCACTGGTCAGATTTGGGAGGTGTCCAGAGAAAACTACGGAGTCCGACATCGTTTTTGCATATTCACACACCGAGGCAATATTAATTTTAGTGACCTCCGATTGGCGTAACCGGGTGTCATTGACGCCGACGTGAATAACAATCTTACTGAATCTACGTTTAGCTTTAGCCAGCAGTTTTAAATTAGATTCAGTGTCGCCCACTCTGGCCCCAGGGATACATTTGACTATGGTCGCTGGTGTTGCTAACTTCACGTTTCTCAGAATAGAGCTGCCAATAACCAGAGTTTTATCCTCAGCGGGTGTGTCGCTGAGTGGGGAAAAGCGGTTGGAAACGTGAACAGGCTGGTGGTGAGCCGTGGGCTTCGGCTTGGAGCTGTGCTTCTGGCGAACCGTAACCCAACCTCCCGGCTGAACGGGAGTTACCGGAGGACAGTTAGCAGAGGCTAAGGCTATGCTATGTGGCTCCGCACCGGCTACAGGGGGCTGGCTTACTACCGCAGCTACTGAATGGTTTTCCATGGTGCGGAGCCGCGCTTCTAATTCACTAAGCCTCGCCTCCAACGCAGCAAATAAGCTACACTTGTTACAATTACCACCGTCGCTAAAGGAGGCAGAGGCATAACTGAACATTTGGCACACCAAGCAAGAAAGAGCAGAGGGAGAAGCCATCGCTAACTTTAAAGCTAATGTAGCTACCAAGGCTAGTAACGTGCAAACAACAGCTAAGAGATTAGCGAGAAAGTCGTAGAAAGGAGAGCTATAAGTGCTTAAACAGAACTAGTGTGGGTTAAGAGTTGAAGTAGACGTTAAAGCAACTGAAGTGAGAAAACAGGCTACTAGAATTCACCAGAGCAGTACAGAGACGCTCTCACAGAAACACCGGAAATGACACAACTCGCTTACCGCAATACGTCAGCACGTCCTCACGTTCAACAGGGTTCTTTATTGTTGGGCTCATAGGCTGGGTTTGTGTGCAGTAGAAACACAGAACGATCTGCTGCCATAGACAGCAACTGTATGACAACAACACCCCAGCATTTTTAATATTTCCTCTAGGGATGTTACCACACGGAGTAAAAGGGGGAAATGATGGTGTAAAACAGCAGAGGCACTTTGTCATCCCGGTGAATAACGTTACTGCAATTACCATCAAGCTAGCAAACAATGTTACATCCCCATGGAGACGGACATAAAGTAATAACATTAACAAATAGTGGTGGGGCTTTTACTCACCACAACTACAGAGGCTCCCAGCTTCATTTGAAACAGGTTACATTACAGACAGTCCGTTATTTATTAATCTCTCTGTGTTTTTATATTCTTACTTTGTATCCGCTCCCGTTGGCTTGATAAAGTTAACACTTCCTGAATTATTTCAAATTAAAAGCCCCTTATAACCTCGGCTGAGAGAATCCCTCCATTTTCTAAATGGGCTTTTATTGTGAAACATTTGTAAGAACTTGGTTGTGGAGGATACAGTAGCTTGAATGTTTACATACACCACTTCAAATGTAGCTCCTGTCATCTGCTGACGCTTTTAGGTGACTACAACAAAATTTCGGCTGGCACATGAACAGACACAGTGACTGAAATAATAGTAAAAGTAATAAAAATAGGACAAGATTAACCCGATGACATCATACACGTTGTGAAAGACGACCGGGGATAATTAGTGAGTACCATCGTGTAGTGTGTCATGTCTGTCGGCCAAGTCACGGCACGATTTTATGACTCCACAATCGTGTAATGTGACGTAGTGACTTTCAGAATGGGCAGAAAAGTCTAGAATTGTGTGAACCAAGCATAATGCAAGTCCTGAGTCTGACCTGTCTGTCAGCGAGTCCTCCTCCACCTTTTTTTTTTTTAGAGTTCACCGTAGACAATGGCAGCATTTCTTCTACCACATAGCGAGCCGCAAGCTTCATGGCTTCTTTCGGACTGATAGGTTTAACGTTATCTCCATTAATAGAACCAAAAGACAGTCATTGCTGTTTCAGAGCTGAAGGACCAGCGTTCTAAAATTAACGGAAGTAACTGATGACTTGTTTGAAAATGTACTCAAGTATTTGATTACTCAAAGAGCAAACTGACGCATTAGGTTACTCGTTACTGCAAAAAGTAATCAAAGTACTCTATCGCGTTATACCCAACTCTGAATGTGATGTCGCTCAGTTGGTGTGTAAGATAAAGCAGAGCAAATATTCCAATATAGTGTGCACTTACACTGGTGATGATTTTTTATATGGCTAAAATACGTTTTACTGTGGCCCTGTCCACAGCAGCACATGATTAAGCTTCTGTGCCGATAGTTTTGGTTTATCAAAGATGCTAGCAAAGCAACACAGAACATAAAATACATCCAGCAGAAATGTCAAATAGGTCGGACCACCAGTTAAACTATATATCTTTAAACGTTACAGTTTGCTGAAAATGACAATAGAAATCAACAAGTTTCTCAAATTTACATATGTCCATAACTGTAATCAACTGCCAGTTTTCTGCCTGGAAGTGATTGTTGTTGCTAGTGCAACATCGCGTTGATTTGGTCTGTAGTTTCCGTTGTTTACACTTAGAATTGCATTGATAGGCAGCTTGGGTCCATCTTTACTTCCTGTCAGCTGATGTCTATTACATATGCTGCAAAACATTCAAACATTAAATACAAAACAACCCATTTACGGCAATTACGTTCCAGAAGACAGGTAATAACCTAACACGGTTTGTCTCTTACTAACACTGAACGTGAGATTGTTATGTTAGCCTTTGTTGTAAGCTAACGTTAGCTGGCAGAGCACAGCTAATTCACAACGCAAATGTGTAACGTTATGTGTACTTATTTAGACAACTGAGGGCTAGTTTATTGTAGTTTCAGCTGGACAAAAGAGAATGCTTAGCTCTGTGAAATGAACTCTACTATTTGAAATGCATGTAAACAAACTGTATGAAAACACAAGTCAGTGATTTATGTTTAACCTCATTTTCTTAGCCCATATGCCTCACTAAGAACATTCTTAGTTTGTAACTTAATTTTCTTGATAATTTTGGCTGTGTTCATATATATATGGCATCAGTAACAGAGGTTTCCCGTACGGACTTTAACCTCTCCCGAATTGATCATTTTGTCGATAGCGCCGTAGGCTCGCTGCGAACAACACTCAACTCTGTAGCTCCTCTTAAAAAGAAGTTAACAAAGCAAAGAAAGTTCACGCCTTGGTATAACTCTCAAACCCGTAAGTTAAAACAAATATCGCGAAAATTTGAAAGGAATTGGCGATTAACCAAACTGGAAGAATCTCGTTTAATCTGGGCAGACAGTCTCAAAACTTATAAGAGGGGCCTCCGCAATGCCAGAGCAAACTATTACTCAGCATTAATAGAAGAAAACAAGAATAACCCCAGGTTTCTTTTCAGTACTGTAGCCAGGCTAACTGAGAGTCAAAGCTCTATTGAGCCTTGTATTCCTTTAGCCCTTGGCAGTAATGATTTTATGAGCTTTTTTAATGACAAAATTCTAACTATTAGAGGCAAAATTCATGACCTCCTGTCCTCAGATAGTACCTATCTAACCTCAAACACAGCTGTAAGACCTAATATATATTTAGTTTGCTTCTCCCCAGTTTCTCTTCAAGAATTGACCGCAGTGATTTCTTCATCTAAATCATCAACGTGTCTCTTAGACCCCATCCCAACCAGGCTACTTAAGGAGGTCTTACCTTTAGTTACCACTCATATATTAGATATGATCAATATATCCTTATTAACAGGCTATGTACCACAGTCTTTTAAGGTAGCTGTAATTAAACCTCTACTAAAAAAGCCCACCCTGGATCCAGAGGTGTTAGCCAACTATAGACCAATATCTAATCTTCCCTTTATGTCAAAGATCCTTGAGAAAGTAGTCGCAGACCAGCTGTGTGATTTTCTCCATGATAATAATTTATTTGAGGAATTTCAGTCAGGATTTAGAGCACTGAGACAGCACTAGTTAAAATTACAAATGACCTTCTGATTGCTTCAGACAAAGGACTTGTCTCTGTACTTGTTTTATTAGATCTTAGTGCAGCGTTTGACACTATTGACCATCAAATTCTACTGCGGAGACTGGATCACTTAATTGGCCTAAAAGGTTCTGCACTGAGCTGGTTTAAATCTTATTCATCTGATCATTTTCAGTTTGTTCACGTTCATAATGAATCATCCTTACATACTAAATTTTGTTTTGGAGTTCCGCAAGGTTCTGTGCTCGGACCAATCCTATTTACTCTATATATGCTTCCTTTAGGTAACATTATTAGAAATCACTATAAATTTCCATTGTTATGCGGATGATACACAGTTGTATTTATCGATGAAGCCAGAAGAAAGTAATCAATTAACTAAACTCCATAACTGCCTTAAAGACATAAAAACCTGGATGAGCACCAATTTCCTGATGTTAAATTCAGACAAAACTGAAGTTATTGTTCTTGGCCTGAAACAACTCAGAGACTCTTTATTTGATGACATAGTTTCTCTAGATGGCATTGCTCTGGCCTCTAGCACTACCGTAAGAAACCTCAGAGTAACATTTGATCAAGATTTGTCTTTTAATTCTCATTTAAGACAAACCTCACGGACTGCATTTTTTCATCTGCGTAATATTGCGAAAATTAGGCCTATCCTGACCCGAAAAGATGCAGAAAAATTGGTCCACGCTTTTGTTACCTCAAGGCTGGATTACTGTAACTCTCTATTATCAGGTAGCTCTAGTAAGTCCTTAAAAACTCTCCAGCTAATTCAGAATGCAGCAGCACGTGTACTAACAGGAACTAAGAAACAAGATCATATTTCTCCTGTTTTAGCTTCTCTGCACTGGCTCCTTGTAAAATCCAGAATTGAATTTAAATCCTACTGTTAACTTATAAAGCTCTAAATGGTCAGGCTCTGTCATATCTTAGAGAGCTCATAGTGCCATATTATCCCACCAGAACACTGCGTTCTGAGAACCCAGGGTTACTCGTGGTCCCTAAAGTCTCTAAAATTAGTCAGGAGCCAGAGCCTTCAGCTATCAGGCTCCTCTCCTGTGGAATCATCTTCCTGTTACAGTCCGGGAGGCAGACACTGTCTTCACATTTAAGACTAGACTTAAGACTTTCCTCTTTGATAAAGCTTATAGTTAGGGCTGGCTCAGGCTTGCCCTGTACCAGCCCCTAGTTAGGCTGACTTAGGCCTAGTCTGCCGGAGGACCCCCCTATAATACACCAGGCACCTTCTCTCCTACTCTCTCTCTCTCTCTCTCTCTCTCTCTCTCTCTCTCTCTCGTATCCTATTACTGCATCTTGCTAACTCGGCCATTCTAGATGTCACTAACTCGGCTTCTTCTCCGGAGCCTTTGTGCTCCACTGTCTCTCAGATTAACTCATATCGCAGCGGTGCCTGGATAGCGTGACGTGTGTGGTTGTGCTGCTGCTGTGGTCCTGCCAGATGCCTCCTGCTGCTGCTGCCATTATTAGTCATTAGTCATACTTCTACTGTTATTATACACATATGATTATTGTCACACATGTATGCTGCCAGATATTAATATATACTTTCAACATATTGTACCACAGTAGCCATAACTATAACTATAATATTATTACTTTCATTAATGTTGTTGTAAGCTACTGTCATTACCGTCTGTCCTGCATATCTCTCTCTCTCTCTCTCTATCTCTGTCTCTCTCTCTCTCTCTCTCTGTCTTTCTGTCTCATTGTGTCATACAGAATACTGTTAATTTATTATGCTGATCTGTTCGACATCTATTGCACGTCTGTCCGTCCTGTAAGAGGGATCCCTCCTCAGTTTTTTTGGGGAGTTTTTCCTTATCCGCTATGAGGGTCCAAAGGACAGAGGGATGTTGTATGCTGTAAAGCCCTGTGAGGCAAATTGTGATTTGTGATATTGGGCTTTATAAATAAAATTGATTGATTGATTGATTGATTGATTGAACGTAATAAACTCAATAGAATGATATATTACACTTAAAATGTGCTGTACATTTTCTCATACATTAAATGTACAGCACATTCACATGCTATGAATGCAGATCTGCATGACCCTGTTTACCTGCTTACCTGACTACTTTTACCTGTGTTTGCTGGACTACTTGATGTCACCAATATTGTTTCATCCTTCAGTTCAATAAATTCATAGAAATGATTATGGCTGTCATGTTCTCATTTCTTTATAAACACAGTGACTGAAGACATCTATGAAAAGCATCTTCATAGATGGGTAACCTGTTGAGTTCTTGACTTGTTTTTACTAGCTTTACTTGAACTTATTACACAGTTAAATTGTACATCATTAAGTGAAAACATACAGAAGCAGACATGTCTCTTTAGAAAGGAATTTATTTAAATACAAAAAGCATGCTAATGATAAAAGTGACAAGTGTACATTGAATGTGCAAAACTAAAACTTCCCATGAAACAGAACTGCTCATTTCTGGGCATGGGCCTCCATCACAGATACTATGCGTCCCATCAGTCCAAGAAACACACTGGTGTCAGTCTCCAGCTTCTGCAGCAGCTCATCATTCAGGTCCTTGCTGTGCTGCAAGAACCTCTCATCCACCCTCCGCCAGGTATTCAAGCAGCTCTGTGTTGCTGTCTCTCTTCCTTTTCCCTGTGTACAAGAATAGAAGAATCAGTTTAAAAGTTTGTCATTAAGTCATAAGCAGATAAACACAGGTTCAGCAGTACAATGTAACAAATGTGTTTGGTCATTTGTTTGTTCATTTGTTAGTCCATTCACATTGTAACATCTGGGCAGTTTGTTAACCAACTGGGCATTTGTTGGTACTATCTATCTCGGCTAAGCAAAAATAGTCTCTAAGTACAAAACAAAACCTTCAGGTTACAGAACTCCAGATAGACAACAATGACACTGGCATGGAGTAAAATAACTAACTTGAGTTTCTCAGTAGGTGTTAGTGAGAACAGGAATGTTAGTTATGTAAATGTGTTAGGTGAGATGGAGAGAGGGTGTCACCTACAATGATAAGGGCATGTGTATGACTATGTGTGTGAAGTCATAACGTGGTGTCCTAACCTAGTGTTTTGAAACTAGGGGTGTAACTGACAAGAATTTACAGAAATAATAGTGTACCTGCAAAGTTGGACAGTGGTGTTTCAGTCCAATCAGAATGTAGGCTACCTAAACTAATAGCAGGGTGTCTGGCTATTACTGTTTAGAACTACTGAGATTGCTGCTGTTGCTGGCGACTCAAGTCTGCTTAACTGCAAGAAACAAGGTACCTTGGATTTGCATTTGTGTTACTGTCAGTACAGGGGTGGACTAAACAAGGAGCGAACTCTGGAGTGCCTGTGCTTAGGTGGTGGCTCAGGGCTGTAACACTCCCGGTAGCTAGAGGCAGAGAGGCATTCAGAGGTGTTGTCACTGTCTGAAAGATTTTGACTGTCGTCTGAACTGCGGTCAGACATGTCAGAGATGCTGTGCTCATCATCTGACTGGTCAATTGGCAGGTCACAGTTCTGGGCCAGAATCTCTGAGTATGGCCTTCTATAGCTTCTGTTCTGTGAATGGCCATCTTGACGCAGTTGGGGGGCATAGCGGTTACGCTTCTTGTCTCCCTGCTGTCTTTTCACATCCCCTTCGAGCTGTTGTGGGGGTGGTGTTCTGGGGCAGAAGATCTGTGTGACACTGCAGGATTTGAACTGACAGGTTCAGTTGGTATCCCTGTGGCTTTGGAAGGGACAGCAGTTTCCCAAGCTACCTGTGTCAGCCTCCTGAGCTCATGTTTGGATGGGGTGTCTTTACAGGTCATGAGTACAACATGAGTATGTACACAAGGATGCAGGTTACGCAAGAACAGGGACTTGAAGCTTGGGTTCTCTTCTAAGCCTGGTGCATTCTTGCTCTGAAAGTATGTGTGTCTCAAACGTACGTTTGTAATAATCTCTAGGATTCTCAAGATGTGCATGTTTAATTTGGAGGGCTGCAACCATAGAATCGATCTCGTCAGCAGTGGCAGAAAATTCTTCTTTCAGTGCTTGACGGAGCTTTGTGTAGTTACTTCTGACACTGGGATGCTAGCACTGAATAAACTTATGGACAGCTTTGGAGCTGGTCTTCCACAAAAGTTTAATCTTCTCCCTTTCAGTTGCCTGGGGCAGGTCAACTAGACAGTTGTCAGGCTCTCTCAAATAATCATCCACATGTTGATCACAGTTGTTTGGATCAAACAGTTCAATGTTCTTTAGCTAAAAACTCAAGCACTTCAAAGCGAGAGCCGTCAGATGTCCTCTCTGGTGAAGGCAAGACTAAATTAGCATTCCTGAGGAGGTGTGAATCACATGCTGCAGGTCTCTGAGGTTTGAAGGCCGAGGTTGAATGGTTTTCAACCTACCTTTCCCCCTGCACATGGGTGAAATTATCCAAAATAAGTGTCTGAGGAATACATGGGACAGAATATCCTGAACTACATGTTTCCTCAACATCTGTGTTTGGGACATGGGAAATCAGGTCACTGCTACCTCTGTCTGTTGGTGGAGGTTGGGGAGCTGACTTGATTCCCAAAGGCTTAGGGTCTGGTGGGAAAGATTTCCACTTACTGAGCTGAGAAGGTGCTAAGTCATTAAGGGAAGAGTGTGAATCAGAGAAGCCGGAATCACTCTGGCTGTAAGACTGTGCTGGGGCTAGATGTTCTGATCTAAGCCTAAACAGTTCTTATTTATGTGAGCAGAGGTCTAATTCTGCTGAATGCAAATCATCTAAATAGCGCATGGCTTTCTTGTTAGCCATCTGTGCTTCATGGAGGAGGGAAGCACTTTGCGCTCTTAGACTTTCTACCTCCTTTTCTAAGGCTGATTTGCTCTGAAAGGCAAGGGTGGTTTGCCTGTGAAAGATCAGAAGCAAGCATTTTAACAATGTACTACTGGATGCCGTCTGCGCATCACAATTGTCGCTGAGTAGAGAGTTTATCTCTTCAGTGCATTCACTGAGACTTAATCTGCTGATGAGTTCTGGACAGCCAGAGTTTAGGCTCTGTGCAATGGAGAACATAAACTGTTCTAAACAGGGGTTCGCCATTGTTAGGTCTTAAAAGGAGGGTAAGGCTAAAACAAGTTGTCTTAGTACAAGTCAAATGTTAAGTTGGCTGTGGTGTTGCTTGGCAGATACCTTTGAGTGTAACTTGTGATGTACACTAGTCTAACAAAAGAATGTGCTGGCCTTCAGTGTGGGGGTAGCATCCTTTAGGGGAGGGATAGCTACAACACAAACAGGCACGAAAGATAAGGCACAGGAATTTACGACAGTAAATTTGCCTGCAAAGATAACAACATGCACTAACTAAAATGCGTGGCAGTATCAGTTAGAGAGTTGTTTCTTTGTTAACTCAAGCTGGAACTTGGATTGTAACACAGGTACAAACTTCACAGGGCTAGTAGCACACTGTGGCGCTTATGCTCTACCTTTTACTTAGGCTGAAATGCTTGGCAGTAACAGCCAGTTCTCACGTAAACTCTCTGTGTCACAGGGCCGGTGGCATGCTGTGATAAGAAAATAGGAACAATAGGATTAACTGCAAAGTTTGACAGCTTCACCAGACTGCACTGAATACGCGGTATTCAAATGCTGAACCACAATCTTTCTACAGGGTAGGTCAACTTGAAAAGCTAGCAGCAATGGCAACTCTAGTGTAACACTATGAGGCTTAAGATAGCGGTGATCAGTTATACAATGTCTTTCAAATTGCTTTGTCTTTGTGAATAAAATAATTCTCACCACAATGTACTTGTTTGTAAGTACAGCTGAATGTCCACTGCTGTAGCAGACTAGTGGTGAACGTAAAGACTAGGTAGTCCAAGAATGGAATCAAAGATATTTTGGTGTGAACCAAAAATGTATGCTGATATTAATATTGCACAAATATGACTGAATGTCAACAGTACTACGCCTCACACAGGGCACCAAAAATGTTGGGGTCAACACATTAGGCTTCACACGGAGGCACCAAATATGTTGGGATCAACATATTAGGTCTCACCAAGGGGCACCAAATATGTTGGGATTTAATTGGCTATCGGAAATAATTAATAATTATTCATAATAATTAATAATTATGTTAAATAATGTGAATTAAGTAACATTAAATCACCTCATGGGGCACCATTCCCATAAAGGGAAAAATGATAGCCAGTTAAAGATATCAGTCTCATAAAATAGGCTAAATTATTACTTTGGAGTTTGATTAATAATTAAATTAATGACAACAACCAAAATTAATGGTAATGCCTGAAAGATTTCAGAGTTCTTGACGCAGCAGAGGTCATTCATTCACTTTTGTGCAACACTAAACAGACAGCAGGTATGATTCCAAAGAATTATTTATTCACAAACTTCTAACCGCTTCATCCTCTTGAGGGTCGTGGATGTCGCTGGAGCCTATCCCAGCTGACATCGGGTGAGAGGCAGGGTACACCCTGGACAGGTCGCCAGACTATCGCAGGGCTGACACATAGAGACAAACAGCCATTCATGCTCACATTCACACCTATGGACAATTTAGAGTTATCAATTAACCTAGTCCCCAATCTGCATGTCTTTGGACTGTGGGAGGAAGCCGGAGTGCCCAGAGAGAACCCACACTGACACAGGGAGAACATGCAAGCTCAACATGCAACAGAAGGGCTCCCACACCCGGGACTGAACCGGCAACCCTCTTGCTGTGAGGCGAGAGTGCTAACCACCACACCACCGTGCCACCCTTATTCACAAACTGGCAAAGCAAAACAAAACACACAAATTCTAACTAACAAGCTTGGTGTGTATATGTGTGTGTGTGTGTGTGTGTGTGTGTGTGTGTGTGTGTGCGAGAGAGAAAAGAGAAAGACAAAGGTTGGTGTGGTGACCAAGGAGCCATTTGGCCTACAAAACAAAATGGCTGACAACAGAGAACTACCAAAATGGCAGAATCTAGGCTTGCTTCAGGTTGGGGGAGGTGTCTGTCTGACCGTGTGGTCAGGACAAAGACAAAGGAAAAGAAGCGGGAACTCTGAGATGCCTGTTTGGGTGTAGCTCTGGTGAAAGCCTATTTGTTAATGAGCCTGTGTCAATGTGATGTATGTTGCAAACGGTCTGGATTAGTGCCGAGATTGTTTAGTTGGGTGCAAGAATCTGTTTGTGAACAGTATTAGCAAACTAAACACTTAGCTTTGGCGAAGCCAACTAATCAATGACCTAACTGCAAACAATCACAACAATAACTCAATTAACAGCATCAAATCACATACAACAAGTCAAACAGTCTTGCTTAGCCTGTAAAGCTGTGATAAGCCATGCCCAGTTGTTACGTTACCGATCCTTGAATGGATGGGAGAAAGAGTCACTTGGTGGTGTGCTGCTTTGTTAGCTGGCAGAAGAAGGCTGGGAAGATGGTTCCAGGTGCAGTCTTTGTTGGGTCCTTTGTTCCAAAGGTGAAACTCAGAGGAAGCTGGTTGCTCAGAGTTTAGCAGAGTTAGACGCTGGGTGCTAACTGTAGTGTAAGATTTAATCTTTAATCAGATAAAAGTGTTAAACTGCATAAGTTGATTAAGAGTGAAGTTCATATAACCATGTTTTATGTTACCAGTTCCTATAAAACTGTTTGTTATGCATCTATGTGTGATAAAATAAGGTTATACAAGTTATGTATTCATAACACAGGGTTATGCACTCACATTGAAGAGCACACATACACCACACCATGTATTGTTTAATAATAACCATGTATTGTTTAATAATAACACACACATACTCTTTAATGTTTGTATTGCATGACACACATTCTAAGTTCACATTGCATGAACGCACAGGGGACTGTATAGAGAAAGTCCCCAAGTTTTATATATTTTTAAAAAATAAATTGAAACCAGGCTCAAATCTAATGGTGGGAGAATTTGGGGATTTCCAGGCCTAGGACATGTTTGGGCAAGGGCCCAAGGGGCCTGCCACCAATAGATTTGGACCAGATGGAAAAGGGCTAAAAAGAAAAAGATCTGCCACCAGTAGATTTGGGTTTAGGTGGGAAGGATTAAAGGAAAAGGGTGGAGATTCTCTCGAATCTTCACCAGCATAAAAGGGAGAACGCAGAGAGCGAAACTTCAGTCATGCTCCTAAGCCTGCCTAAGCCTTGGCATACTTTATCTCTGTTGTGAAATTAAACCACTATTTAAACATCTTAACACAGGCAGTCTAATGCATGCAATAGCCCAGCCTTAAGTTTAACAATAAGTAAGGCGGAATTTATGGTTCTGCGTTGAATCAACGCTGTACCTACACCGTAGGCTCTGCATTGACGTAGAGCCTACAACGTACCCTACGGCGTTGCCTGACGTGCACCTCCCCAGAAATGTAACTATGCATTGTGGCATCACTGACTTCCTGTCTATTTTTGAAATCTGAAAACCATTTGCCTCAGTGGAAACAAAGCTTTTATTTACTTTAATTTCACAGATTAGAAACAATAAATTGTGAAGACAATAAAACCTCCACAAAAATAGCACTTAAAGTCTTGTGTGTGATTTATCCCTTGGGGATTTATACTTTGGGATTGAACCTGGCTTCATATGAGCGGAGAAAATCTTTGCTTGTTGCTAGGCTAATTTATACAATGTAAAATGCCATAGGCACGTGGAAAACGTGTTTAGTGTAAGACAGTTGTTTTGTTGGTGAACCTTGTGAGTTGTAACAGAACTGAATTTTGTAACGTTACCTTTGTTAAATGTTGCTTCACATGAGTAGAGAGAAGTCCGCTAGCTGCTAGGCTAATTTATACAATGTAAAATGCCATAGGCTTGTGCTAAAAACATTAGCATGTTGTATTTGTGGGGAGACTGTGTCCAGCAAAAGACAAATGCTTTGTCTATGAATGTTGAGAGTTAAAGTGAAGCTGATTAGTGCGCTTGTGTTCGAAATTGTCTCTATTAAGCCATGTTTAAAGTGTGTTTTGGGTTTGTTTTAAATCAACTAAACGACAGAGCGACACAGGTACACCATCGCACAAGTATGAATGCTCACAATGGAGAAGGCCACGTGTGTAGGTTACAGTGTAGGGTCTGCCACACAAGTATAACTCTCCCTTGAGATGGTCGGTGAAGAACCACACTGTGTCCCTCCAACTCCTTGGCTGCTTCTGGTTCACTAACTGCCCATTGTGAGCGGAGACAGATGCTGAAGTGCTTTCCCACGTCCACAAGACTTATTAAACCAAAATACAATTCTAAATAATGTTTATATCTCCCATGTCGTGTCTCTGACAATTAAATTAAACAAAAATGACATGCAGTTTGGAGTTGTGTGCCTAAAGAGGGCAGAGGAGGAGCGTGCTGATTTATTATTTTATTTATTCAGGGGACAGTGTTTTACAGTTAAATTGATACAGATAACTCATTCTCTTTTGTAAGAAACCTAATCTGAAACTAATCTGCTAAATGCCAAGAAATTTGTCAAAATGTGGTATATTTTTGAACTTTTGTAATGTTTAACTTTTGTCTTTCAAAGGCATCTGCGTATTGTGAACATAATAGAGCACAATACTAATTAAACTTGTAATTTCTAATAATGACGAGCAATATTTCTGTGCAATATTCTATTTAAACAAGTACTACGAGCAGTCAGTCTGAAGCAGGTGTAGATTTTGTTAATAGGCCTACCTAAGAAAAGATCGGAGCTACTAACATATTGATGAATGCCAAAACACACATAAAATTTCTTCTGCAAACTTTACACGCAAATTTGTTCTGCTCACGTTTCATGAATGAGACCCATTGTCTCCATCCACAGCTATTGCTGGTGCGGAGCCATAAAAGTGACAAAAGAGCAGGACTTTGCATGAGTGAGTCCAAACCTAAGATGATGTTCACATGAGCACTCATTAAACAGACAACATCACATGTTCAGTCTGCATAAAATACTGCACCTGAGTCAACAAAAATTTTCAGTCAAGGTCACTGACTTGACAGCCTTCATCAACCAATATAAGATATGTAGCCTCTGTTCACTAGAGGTTCTGCAGTGCTTTGCTGGGAGAAACAAATGCAGTGAAAGTTATTACAGCAGCATCTGCCACCACACAGCATCTGCTCAGCAAGCAGTAAAGCCTCAAACGGGCCTTGCAGGTTCTGTTTTCAATCCAAACTCTGCTTTCCTAGGTTGCAAGAGCGACCCACAACAACACATTAGAAATGGTTTCAACCCAGCCTTGTCCACCAGTTTGACTGGTAGCAAATATTCTATATGTAAATGCTACCTAAAATAATGCTGTGTATGTTTGAAGATTTCAAACGGCAGCACTTAAATGCTGCAGTGGTGTAACTTTACATGATCACAGAGAACATGTAGTGTTCTGGTTTTACTGGTTTTATCAGTTGCATCAGTTTAGTTGTTTTCATTATTTTTTTTCATTAGGGTCAGAGCACCACGTTCAGAAGACCCTATTCAAATGCAAGGAATTATTCTCATTCCTCCAAATGAATCACATTTCTGAGGGGCTAAAGATAACCCATGTTGTGATGTGTGTGCAGTAACACACCAAGTCACACACATCACAACTGGTAAAAAATCTAATATTTTATGGGTCTCGTCATAAGGTGTGACAAAGTGGCTCAGTAGTACCCCCTACAAAATTTCAACAAAGTAGTCCCAGCTGTATGTTTCATCTACATGTATGAAAATTGGGACAACTGGGACTTTGTAAGACATACCAAGAAGTCTCTTGGAACCATACCCTAAACCCAATGAAAAGTAAGCCATTTTGAATTAACTGTGCAATTTTTCTGCATTTTTGGCCATTTTCAGGGGTCATACTTAAATAAACTCCTGCTACAGATTTTATCTGAGTGACTTCAAATTTTGTCTGTCCCATCTGAAGGCCTTTGACATAAAAGGCTTGAGTTTTCATTGAACCATTTGACCATAGCGAGGCATCAAATATCCATGTTTTGCCATGAAAAAGGAAGTGGTTTGTAACTTTAAGGTACATGGACCAATCTGCCTCAAAATCTGCCATGAACACATCTATAAGCCAACATTTTGTTGTAGTTATAGCTCCACCTACTAGCAACAAGAAACAATATGTTTTATACTTTGATTTAGTTCTTTTAGTATGTTGATCAGATCCACCTCAAATTTGTTCTTAAAGTCCTTAGGCCTTGATAATGCTTCATGAAGATTGCGAGTTTTTGCTGAAGGGTTGCCATGGCGTTGCCATTTTGCATGTTTCACCATAAAACAGGAAGTTGTAACTTTGGCATACATTGTCCAATCTGCCTCAGATTTCTCAAGCTTTATAAGACTCCAAGCCTCTAGGTGCTGAAATGGACCTAAGTGCTGAAATGGAGTTGTAGTCAAAGCCCCACCAACTGGCAACAAGAAAGGGCATATTTTGGCTGGCTACTTCTACCATTTACAAGATCCACCTCAAATGACAACCCAGAGTTGAGACCAGGACTCAGAGTCGCAGTCCTATACGCCTCTCTGAGCTTCTAGTTCAGTTACCCAGCCATAGTTTTCATAGTTTTATACAAACGGTATCTGTCCCCCGACCACCTTAATTATTTAAATCTAAAATTAAACAAAGAGGAGTTGTGCATAACAACCTCATAAAAATTAAAACCTCTTCTGTGACAGAAAGACAAAACAGGAGAATTAAATGCGGACTGTTAAATATCAGGTCTCTATCGTCTAAAGCAGCGTTAGTAAACGAATTAATATCAGATAATCATATTGATTTACTCAGTCTCACTGAAACCTGGCTGTGTCCAGATGAATATGTTAGTCTAAATGAGTCCACTCCTCCCAGTCATAATAATACCCACATTCCTCGAGGCAGCGGCCGAGGAGGGGGAGTTGCAGCCATTTTTAACTCTAGCCTGTTAATCAGCCCTAAACCTAATCTAGATTATAATTCATTTGAAAGCCTCGTTCTTAGTCTTTTACATCCGACCTGGAAAACCTCGCAGCCACTTTTATTTGTTATAGTGTACCGTGCTCCTGGCCCGTATTCTGAATTTGTATCTGAATTCTCAGAGTTTTTATCCAGTTTAGTTCTTAAATCAGATAAAGTTATTATTGTAGGCGATTTTAACATTCATGTCGACGTTGATAATGACTCCCTGGCTACCACGTTTATCTCATTATTAGACTCCATTGGCTTCAGTCAGGGTGTACATGAACCCACTCACTGTTTTAACCATACCCTCGATCTAGTTCTGACGTATGGAATTGAAATTGATAATCTAAAAGTCTTTCCACAGAATCCTCGCTATCGGATCATTATCTGATTACTTTTGATTTCTTTTACTCGATTACACGCCACTCAGCAACAGTTACTATACTAGATGTTTATCAGATAGTGCTGTCGCAAAATTTAAGGAAAAGATTACTCCGTCATTAAATTCAATACCAAGTCCTCAGTAACAGAGGTTTCGCATCGACTTTGATCATTTTGTCGATAGCGCCGTAGGCTCGCTGCGAACAACACTTGACTCTGTAGCTCCTCTTAAAAAGAAGTTAACAAAGCAAAGAAAGTTCGCTCCTTGGTATAACTCTCAAACCCGTAAGTTAAAACAAATATCGCGAAAATTTGAAAGGAACTGGCGATTAACCAAACTGGAAGAATCTCGTTTAATCTGGACAGACAGTCTCAAAACTTACAAGAGGGGCCTCCGCAATGCCAGAGCAAACTATTACTCAGCATTAATAGAAGACAATAAGAACAACCCCAGGTTTCTTTTCAGCACTGTAGCCAGGCTGACTGAGAGTCAGAGCTCTATTGAGCCTTGTATTCCTTTAGCCCTTGGCAGTAATGATTTTATGAGCTTTTTTAATGATAAAATTCTAACTATTAGAGGCAAAATTCATGACCTCCTGTCCTCAGATAGTACCTATCTAACCTCAAACACAGCTGTAAAACCTAATATATATTTAGATTGCTTCTCCCCAATTTCTCTTCAAGAATTGACCGCATTGATTTCTTCATCTAAATCATCAACGTGTCTCTTAGACCCCATCCCAACTAGGCTACTTAAGGAGGTCTTTCCTTTAGTTACCACTCATATATTAGATATGATCAATATATCCTTATTAACAGGCTATGTACCACAGTCTTTTAAGGTAGCTGTAATTAAACCTCTACTAAAAAAGCCCACCCTGGATCCAGAGGTGTTAGCCAACTATAGACCAATATCTAATCTTCCCTTTATGTCAAAGATCCTTGAGAAAGTAGTCGCAGACCAGCTGTGTGATTTTCTCCATGATAATAATCTATTTGAAGAATTTCAGTCAGGATTTAGAGTGCATCATAGCACTGAGACAGCACTAGTTAAAATTACAAATGACCTTCTGATTGCTTCAGACAAAGGACTTGTCTCTGTACTTGTTTTATTAGATCTTAGTGCGGCGTTTGACACAATTGACCATCAAATTCTACTGCAGAGACTCGATCACTTAATTGGCCTAAAAGGTTCTGCACTGAGCTGGTTTAAATCTTATTCATCTGATCGTTTTCAGTTTGTTCATGTTCATAATGAATCGTCCTTACATACCAAAGCTTGTTTTGGAGTTCCGCAAGGTTCTGTGCTCGGACCAATCCTATTTACTCTATATATGCTTCCTCTAGGTAACATCATTAGAAATCACTCTATAAATTTCCATTGTTATGCGGATGATACACAGTTGTATTTATCGATGAAGCCAGAAGAAAGTAATCAATTAACTAAACTCCATAACTGCCTTAAAGACATAAAAACCTGGATGAGCACCAATTTCCTGATGTTAAATTCAGACAAAACTGAAGTTATTGTTCTTGGCCCCAAACAACTCAGAGACTCTTTATCTGATGACATAGTTTCTCTAGATGGCATTGCTCTGGCCTCTAGCACTACCGTAAGAAACCTCGGAGTAATATTTGATCAAGATTTGTCTTTTAATTCTCATTTAAAACAAACCTCACGGACTGCATTTTTTCATCTGCGTAATATTGCGAAAATTAGGCCTATCCTGACCCGAAAAGATGCAGAAAAATTGGTCCACGCTTTTGTTACCTCAAGGCTGGATTACTGTAACTCTCTATTATCAGGTAGCTCTAGTAAGTCCTTAAAAACTCTCCAGCTAATTCAGAATGCAGCAGCACGTGTACTAACAGGAACTAAGAAACGAGATCATATTTCTCCTGTTTTAGTTTTTCTGCACTGGCTCCCTGTAAAATCCAGAATTGAATTTAAAATCCTACTGTTAACTTATAAAGCTCTAAATGGTCAAGCTCCGTCATATCTTAGAGAGCTCATAGTGCCTTATTATCCCACCAGAACTCTGTGCTCTGAGAACGCAGGGTTACTCGTGGTCCCTAAAGTCTCCAAAAGTAGATCAGGAGCCAGAGCCTTCAGCTATCAGGCTCCTCTCCTGTGGAAATATCTTCTTGTTACAGTCTGGGAGGCAGACACCGTCTGCACATTTAAGACTAGACTTAAGACTTTCCTCTTTGATAAAGCTTATAGTTAGGGCTGGCTCAGGCTTGCCCTGTACCAGCCCCTAGTTAGGCTGACTTAGGCCTAGTCTGCCGGAGGACCCCCCTATAATACACCGGGCACCTTCTCTCCTTCTCTCTCTCTCTCTCTCTCTCTCTCTCTCGTATTCTATTACTGCGTCTTGCTAACTCGGCCATTCTGGATGTCACTAACTCGGCTTCTTCTCCAGAGCCTTTGTGCTCCACTGTCTCTCAGATTAACTCATATCGTAGCGGTGCCTGGACAGCGTGACGTGTGTGGTTGTGCTGCTGCCGTGGTCCTGCCAGATGCCTCCTGCTGCTGCTGCTATCATTAGTCATTAGTCATACTTCTACTGTTATTATACACATATGACTATTGTCACACTTGTATACTGCCAGATATTAATACATACTTTCAACATATTGTACCGCAGTAGCCAGAACTATAACTATAATATTATTACTTTCAATAATGTTGTTGTAAGCTACTGTCATTACCTGCATCTCTCTCTCTCTGTCTCATTGTGTCATGTGGATTACTGTTAATTTGTTATGCTGATCTGTTCTGTACGACATCTATTGCACGTCTGTCCGTCCTGGAAGAGGGATCCCTCCTCAGTTGCTCTTCCTGAGGTTTCTACCGTTTTTTTTCCCCGTTAAAGGTTTTTTTTGGGGGAGTTTTTCCTTATCCACTGTGAAGGTCATAAGGACAGAGGGATGTCGTACGCTGTAAAGCCCTGTGAGGCAAATTGTGATTTGTGATATTGGGCTTTATAAATAAAATTGAATTGAATTGAAATGTGGTCAGACAAAGCCTTAGGACCCCGATGATGCCTTCTAGTGAAGATTTTCAATTTTAATAGAGCCCAGTGGCCATGGCAACACATAATTTGCCATGAAACAGGACGTTCTTATAACTGTAGTGTACATTGTCCAAACTTCCCCAGATTTCACATTTGATAAGATTCCAGGCCTGAGGACATCAACATGACAATTAGATGTCATTATCACTGTATCACCTATTGGCAACAGGAAGTGAGCCTTGTGTGACAATTATCATTTGATTGACCCACCAGAAAAGGAGGGATTATGCCCTTTAGTCAGCTTTAAATCATACAATGTGAAACATCTTTGAGAGCAAGTTAGCTCTCTATGACCGTAAGAGTGCAGAGCTGAACAGACTGGAGTTAATGATTGAGCAGAAAAACAGTATTTGTGTCAGAAAGAGGAGCTCAGAGGAGTAGAGTGGTGGTGATGGAATTTTTGTTGTGGAAATGAATTCATCAAGACAACTAGCCTAGTAATCATGAGGGAGTCTTGAGTGACGTAAACAGCCAATAGAATCAACCACATATTTAGGCCCCGCAGGGGACTGTCCTCTCTCCCTTCCTCTTCACCCTCTACACCACGGACTTCAGCTATCGCACTGAGACCTGCCATCTTCAGAAGTTTTCTGATGACTCTGCTATAGTTGGATGTATCACCAAGGGTGATGAGGATGAGTACAGGGCTGTTGTGGATAACTTTGTCACATGGTGTGAGCAGAACCATCTGCAGCTCAACGTGGCAAAGACAAAGGAACTGGCGGTGGATCTGAGGAGGACCAAGACACCGGTGACCCCTGTTTCCATCCAGGGGGTCAGTGTGGACATTGTGGAGAGCTATAAGTACCTGGGGGTACACATTGACAATAAACTGGACTGGGTTAAGAACACTAATGCTCTCTACAGGAAGGGCCAGAGCCGTCTCTATTTTCTGAGGCGACTGAGGTCCTTCAACATCTGCCGGACTATGCTCAGGATTTTCTATGAGTCTGTGGTGGCCAGTGCTATCCTCTATGCTGTTGTGTGCTGGGGCAGCAGGCTGAGGGTGGCGGACGCCAACAGACTCAACAAACTGATCCGCAAGGCCAGTGACGTCGTGGGAATGGAGTGTGACTCTCTGATGGTGGTGTCAGAGAGGAGGATGCTGTCTAAGCTACGAACTATCTTGGACAATGTCTCACACCCACTCCACCATGTGCTGGTCAGGCACAGGAGTACTTTCAGTGGGAGACTCATACCACCAAGATGTACCACTGAGCGCCACAGGAAATCATTCCTGACTGTGGCCATCAAACTGTACAACTCCTCCTCTGAGTGGCCCTGTGACTATTTCACACACTGCAATAATTTAATCTAACTTGTGCAATAACCCCATTCACCCTGACTGTATATATTTTGTTTGTGTAAATAATCTTGTTCAGTTTACAATATATATATATATGTATATATATATATATATATATATATATATATATATATATATATATATATATATTTATTTAAGTTTATGTTTGTTAATAATTCCTGTTTATTTAACTCTATATTTGTTAATACTAATGTTTAAATTTCTTATATTTTCACGTATCTTTCCTCTCTTGCAAGGAGCAACTGTAACATAAACAATTTCCCCTCGGGGATCAATAAAGTATTTCTGATTCTGATTCTGATTCTGAAACAAGCCCAGATCAGGAACAAGACTAGGTCAAAAACCTACTGTATGGCTGGACTATATATAAAAGGCTTGAACAAGAAGTGGCGGCATTCACTCAGTCATGGACCTTCACTTATAGCACTGACCTAGGCCCCCAGAAGTGTGCCAGGCTTTGAAGCTATTTTTCGTGGTGGCCAAACAGTGGAATTTGCCAAGTCCATCACGTGATGCCATTGGGCCCAAAAATACTTTTTTTCAATGGATTTACATTGTGAAAGAGACTGTAAATGAGTGGATACTTTTTTTTGAGTGTCACAACCCCCACAAAATGATTCATTTCGTAGAAGTAACATCGATCATCCGGATATTTTTTTAGACTCTAGAATTTAGACTGTACAGTATTAGCATAAGTCTATGATATTTAAAAGTCTATGATATTTTACATTACACGAATGAGCCTAGCAGCAAGTTTTCCTCTAACAGTACTCCCATGAAGCCAGGAACAAATGCAACTTACAAAGCTCACCAACAAAACAATAATTGTTTTGTCCGTGAACCTTATGAGACAGTTATTCCCTACACATACAACATTTTAATGTTATTAGCATAAGCCTATGTCAATTTACATTGCATTAATTAGCCTAGCAGCTCGCAGAGTTTTTCTCTACTCATATAAAGCCATGAAAAACACACATAAGACTTAAAATGCTTTTCCGTGGGGCTTTATTGTCTTCATAATTTATTGTTTCTTATCTGTGAAATAAAAGTAAATTAAAGTTTGTTCCCACTGAGGGAGATAGTTTTCACTTAACAAAAACAGGAGGTCTGCATGAGCAGAGCTTTGTCAGCACCAGTTTATTTCGTAAGAGCAAAGGCCGACAGGGAAGCACCAACACACATCATTAATCTCTCTGACCAATGGTGGGACTTTATCACTCACTCACTCACTCGCGGACAGACTTTCACCTTAACAGGGCTGGCCTTGCATTCTGTGGTCAAGCCAAAAACATATCTCACAAAAATTAAGAAAAAGGGACTGCGAAAGTTGTGTCTGTAATGTAAGCTAGTTCTCTCTCCAGCTGAGTAAAAATAAAGGGCCCCAGGCCTCTCTGGGTTGACCTCCGTCTCTTGCAAGCTTAGCGAATAACGTTTTGTTTTATCTCCATATGAGTAAAGTTCAGGGCATAATGTTATGTAGTAGTTTGTCCCGATTGTGTGCATACTACATGCAACAGTACATACTTTTAACTGCAGCTACAGTCTCTATTAAAGGTAAAAAGTATGCGATCCGGAATGCACCCATACTAAATTGAAAAAACAAAACAAAACACAGCATCAGTAGTGGTGCTGACTAGAAAGTCCTCTATAGTGTGGTTGTGAAACAAAGAGTAACATAGCTATCATTCTCTGCAACACTTACCGTAAAACTTGGTGTATAAGTCGCACTTTTTTTCCCTTTTTTTTCACCTAAAAAGTTGGGTGCGGGTTATAGACCGGTGTGACCTATAGACCAAGGTAAATGCTGACATAGGTAATTTGACCCACAAGATGGCGCTACGTTAGACTGACCAAACGTCCTCTGACCACATGTCCACTTCTCACGTCCCATCCGGGGCGTCCGGGGGTCTTTTATAAACTGATGATAATGTCCGGTTTTCCGTGTGTTTGTGTGTGTGTGTGTTAGAGTGCGGCACGAGCAGCATATTTCTGTACGAACCCAAACCGAGCCCGACATTATTTAATGACCAAAGCACTGAGTTTGTGTCACACAGTGGTTGCAGGCTATTTAATAGGCCGGGCGTGCGCCATGAGTGCTCAGCTGCGGAGAGGGAGACCTCTGCGTTTGAGACAGGAGCGGGAGGCAGGAGGTCCGACGCTTCTAGCGAGAGGAGAGGGAGAAATAAAACAAAATAAGATAAAATAGGAAAAATATTTAATTATATATATAAAATTTATATATATATATATATGGGGTTCATGGGGTTATTGCACAAGTTATATATAAATATATAAATAATAAAATTTAATCAAGACAGAGGCGGGCGGCTGGAGGTCCAAGACTTCCAGCGAACAGCCAATGTGTGTCTGTTTGTGTTATGTTCAGGTGTTGTCACGTAAATAACAGTGCCCAAGCAATAAACAGGACAGACAATAGGATTTTATTTATTTCTACACTACATTTTCACTGAAAGCTGACTGATGTTGTAATTTTATTTCCTGAAGAGGTTGTTTGGAAAATTGCAATCTGAAAAGTAACCAAAGCTGCTTAAGAGGTTATTGTGTTTTGAATGTGTTTCAAATTAAAAATAAAGGGAAACAGTGTAGGAATAACTTGTATAACGTTTTTATTAATAAATAGTAATATAAAACCTTGTTTTCCCTGTTTGAGATCTTAAAAAATAGACTGTGACTTATATGCCAGTGCGACTTATATTCTGAGTTTTACGGTAATACTTTAGAGACCCAGCACAGAGGGAAGCTGAAGGAAGCATTATATAATTAATCTGGGCATTTATTTAGGTGGATCCAGCTCTGAACTGACAGAGCAGCAATGTGTTCTCCAGAAACTCACAGCGCGCTTCCTGCCGGCGACTTCAACCTCCCAGCAGGGCTAAGGATTGAATCTCACATATCCACGCTCCACAGGCTGTATTATGGGGTTGTCGGCCGAGCTCACACATACTCATGCCTCCTCTCACGGCCTATGGAAAGTTAATTAACTGCCTTTTGGAGGCGGCAGGCCCATGATAGTGATGAATTAGCACTCCTTCCCCACCGCTTCCCTCCCATCACTGGTGGCTTTAACCCAGGTAAAGAGTACTGTAGTCTGCTCGGCCCTGCACATTGTACATCAACTAACACCCATAAAGACAGGAGACTACAGTTTTAGGAGATGGGAAGGAAATTAACAGACAAGGCGACAATTGTTGAGAACACAAACAAACCCATTAGTGAAAATCAAGGATGCTCATTAGTTTCTCTTACTTTCAGAGCCCAAACAAAGCAGCTTTTTTACTGTTCTAGTGAGGATGTGGGGAGATAATGATGATGCAGCTGCAACACAGCAATTATCTTTTATACAACTACATCATTTATGTTTTATTCTGATGGAAAAACAGGGATTCCAGCTATTACAAAAATACAATAAAGTGAAATGAAATAAATGCAGGACAACATGAGGAGATACTGTTGTTTCGGTACAGTAACCCTCAGTGATATGGAGGGTAAAACCTAAGACACTGCTTCAGTTCAGTGGGTGGTCTTGAGGACTTTGGCAGGAATAGAGCTGATTGCTAGGACCCATCATCATCTCGTTATCTCCTCTGGCTGAGACAGAAGAATCCTTTTGTTTGTGGCCAGAGAAAACTTTTTCAATTGAAAGGTATGAAATATGTTTGTGGTTACATAAAATCTAAAATCTGGGGAAGAAACAGGTTTAGTGAATCAGAATCAGAAATCCTTTATGAGGTGCTCCATGTGTGGCAGAGCAGTGCTGTTGGGGTATTGGAGTCATACTGAGCTTCAGTATTTGAGATTAACAATGTGGTACATAATTACCAGACAACAAACAGGCCACACTGACCTGATCTTTGAAAGAAATTCCCTCAAGCTGTTCTTGAGATATTGCATTCATGAGAATGTGAAGGATGCAAGGTCACAGGTGCCTTGACCTTTGACCCTTGACGACCAAAATCTAATCAGTTCATCAAGAAATTTCCTCAAGGCATTCTTGAGATATTGTGTTCACAAGGATGGGATATAAGGACATACAACCCCAAAAACATAACATAATGCCTGCGGCTACAGCTATCACTGGAGGCATTTAAAAAAAAGAGAGAGAGAAAAAAAAAGACTTCAATCAAGTGGATTTTCTCTGGTGATGTCACTTAAGTCATTTTCTCAGACTTTAGAAAGCAGCCTCATAACCATAGAAAACATTATAAAACAGTTTGAAGGTGTAGAGTAGAACTCCTCATGACTAGTAAACCAATGTTGACATGTACATTTAGTGGTTTGCCTCTTTCATGTTGTTTGTCAATTTTAGATTGCTCAGATTAAAAACAGTGTTATAACTCAAAATCCATAAATACCATAGGGAATAGATAGAAAATAGAAAATAACACTGGGGGAAAAAAACAAACAAACAAAAAAAAAACGTGATGTAATTTAACAGTGCTATAGATGTGCTCAGTAAAGGCCACCTGCTCTGGTGAAGGAGAATCTGCTGATGCCTGCTTGTGTTTGAATGAATGCAACTAGGGCAGAGTATTCACAGGAATCTATAAATATTCCTGTAGCTCCAATGACAGGCAGTGGCTACGGTTACATGGTGGCTTCTCATTCGGAATGGAATGAATCTGAATGAAATCATTCGGAATTAAAGTGTTTCCAGGTAATTTACATGGGAAATATTAATTCCGAATGAGGGTTTACATTGGAGATCAGTTCAATCACCTTTATTCAGGTCTGCGCAAGGTTTGGGGCAGGGAAGGTTTCTGATTGGATACGGGGCGGGGCGGATGTTACGTGTTTACGTTTACCGGAAGAAAACACTGTAGTCCTCGCTCCGGATAACAAGATGCCTGACGACGCCGTTCTTAGTGCCTTTTTCAGGCGTGTTTCGCTTATATTCTTAAAGCAGCAGTATGACAACAACCTTGTTCTGCTAATGTTTCATCTGTTGAGCAGGAGAAGGGAGGCAGAAGACCGTGCTGTGGCGAATGGAAACCGGTGAGTGCAACGAGTCCGACTGCTCTAGCTCAGCCCGTTGCTATGCAGCCCGTTGCTATGCGCGCTATATACGTCATCGCACCAGAAGAGCAAGGAAACCAGCATGCGCAGAAAGACCGGAATGAATTTAAAGAGGAATGAGTGTATACATGCACACAAAATTCTTTCATTCGGAATGACAAACGGAATAAACCACCCCCTTTAATCGGATTTAATTTTCAATCGGAATGACCATTTTTCAATCGGAATGACCGTTTACATGACCACTTTTAATCGGAATGGCCTTTCATTCCGATTAAAAGTGGAATTAAACTGTCCATGTAAACGTACTGAGTGTGGTTATTTTTAAACCCCATCCAGCTGAATGTGCCAAATGCTGCATCACAATTCCAAACAATCACACAGATGCAAGGAACGAGTCACAACTTTTTTCAGCTCCAGCACCATGCAGAAAATTGAACATGATTGTAATTACAAACAAAACAATTGCTGCCTCCATGACGGAAAGGAGACAGTGGTTTTGCAATCAGGCGCTGTGGGTGCAAAGACAACTAAATCTCAAGTCACACTACGTTATTGTGAATGACTTCAATACAATATCAGAGCAGGCTGGTAATGACAGTTTTTTTTTAAACAAACTGATGACAAGTGTTGGTGCAACAGAGATAGAGAAAGTACAGAAGGGAAACATAAGCCACTGACAAGTTTAATGATGTAGGGCTACGATTTGGGAGGGGAAGGATACATCAGTGAGCCAGTGGACATCAAAGTGTGCCTTGATGAAATGAAAGCACAGTTGACTGAGTGGTGTGAGGCTAACTTTGCCCCTATACAGCCTGCATGCTGATCACACACACACACACACTGCCACACCCATTCCACTTCAGAGGCAAAGCAGCACAGCCATTCGTCAAGGATATCAAGGATTGAGTAAACCAACCACTCACTATCCATCTCAGCTCAAAATAATACCAACGTGAGCCAGGGGCAAATTAATATTTTGTTGCATTAGGTAGTCCGTGGACTGAATTAAGCAACTTTAGATGAACTGAAGAATTTTTGTCACCAAACATATATATAGAAAAGCCCTAAAAGGTAAAAAAAAAAGTGCTGATATTTCTTCGTTTATCTGGATTCAGAAACTGACAGCACACTTGTTTTATTTTTTATCTTGGCTTTTACGACTTTAGCTTGTAAGTTATTCAAATGACTTATTCTGAACATATCCTGAAACAGATGCAAAGTCCTGTTGATCAACTGCAGAAACATTTTGGGGACATGCTTTAATGGCTTAATTAAAAAAGGCCACCAACTTTGGTGATGTTTGAATCAGTGGAGATTTCTTCATTGACTATGGCTAAATTTTACAAAAGGCCATTTCACTTGTTTGTAATTTGTGGTGCCACCTATTGACCGAATTTCAAATAATTCAATACACATGGTTGATAATTATCATTCAGCATACCCTGCAAGTTTTGTAATGATAGGAAAATCAATCTCAAATTTTTAGTCTGATATGTGTTATTGCATGCCCATTTTTTTGTATTTGTGGTGTTCCCTAGCGATCAATTTGAATGAAACTTTTAGGATATGTTCCTGGTACCAAACTTTGTGGAGTCATTTGCTGAGCCACGCCCCCTTTAAAGTTCATTGGTTACATCTTCAAAAAGCAATCAGATATTAATAACAGAGTGTTTGTGATAAAACTCTGGAAAAAATTGCAAATCATTTTGCTGATTTCAGGTATTCTGTCACAAGTCAGTGGATATGCTGAAAAACTTTCAGCTCTGTAGGACACACTGGTGATTTATTATGATATTTTGAAATATGGAATGTGAAATGTCTTGAAATTTAGATTTAATGTAATAAGCCATGCCCCCTTTAGGTAATCATTTTCAAATTTTGTGCATCGACTGAGAATGACCCTAGATGATGGAATCCAAGTTTGGTACAAATATCTCTGGCTGATTATGAGATATCAACTTTTTGCATGTGTGGTGTTGGTCGATTTGAATCAAACTTTCAGGGTATGATTCAGATACATATGTCGACATATCCGACATTTTGTGACAACTGGCTCAACCGTTAAGGAGTGAAATCCATTGATGTGCAGTAGCTCAGTCCATCAGGACTTGGCTTGGTAACTGGAGGATTGCCAGTTCAAGTCCCCGCCCAGACCAAAATATGGAGCGTGGACTGGTAGCTGGAGAGGTACCAGTTCATCTCCTGGGCACTGCCAAGGTTCCCTTGAGCAAGGCAACAAACTTCCCAACCGCATGGCCCGCCTGTACGTGGGCAGCCCCCTCACTCTCACATCTCTCCATTTAATGCATGTAAAAAGGTCCTGTTTGTGTATTTTGGGCCTGTGTATGTATATGACAACAGAGTGAGAAGATTGAATTTCCCCTTTGGGGATTAATAAAGTATATAAAATAAAAATAAAATTAAAGCTGCAAGCAGCGTTGGGCGGTACCTTGGACTCACGCTGTTTCAGCCTCCAGCTCACGTAGACAGTTAAAGACAAAAGTTGTAGACGATTTTAGACCCCTCTCCACTCTAGCTCACAGCTGACAATTTCTCCACATTTTCTCATGCTACTTTCAGAGGCACTAGCTCACTTCCTGTCGGATTTAGGTCAGGGGTGTCACCATGTGATTTTTAGGTCTTGATGAGACAAACAAGCCAGTTTTGGTTTGATCTTTCTACGACATTCCTACAGGCATGCTTCAAAGTAACCTGTTGAGTTTTAATGTGTTGTCACTCATACTATTTTACTGTCCTATAAACATAGCATAAATTGTAACTGAATCTACGAATTAGCTAGGTAGCCATTTTACATACAAAATATCCACAGAAATTATATTATCATCAAATTCACAAAACAACTCTTGAAATAACAAATAATGGACTATAATTGACTGAAAGGACATATGATAAGATTACATACCGACGATGCTTCGTAAGGCATGAGATGTAGGCGGATGTCTTTAGATAGATAAAGTAATTAGTAATTACAAAGCTATGAAGATGATCTGTTTAGCAGGAGTTGGCCTGGCATGTCTGCGTGTTTGAAACCGATATGATAAACAGTCTAGGAGAAGATAATTTTTTAAAAAAGAGCATTTTGAGGCAAAATCTTACTTTGAAAGGGCAAATAGCTCACTTCCTGTTGGATTTAGGTCAGGGGTGTAGTTGTAGGTCTCGTCTCAATGAGACGAACAAGCCAGTTTTGGTTTGATCTTTCTACAACATTCCTACAGGCAGCAGTGGCCATTTTAGTGTGTCTAGGTGGCGCAAAGATCGTCAGGAGGTTTTGTGGCACGTCACCTTTAAGAACCCATAAAATCCAAACCGGGTAAATAGGTCACTTCCTGTTGGATTTAGGTCAGGGGTGTCACCTATGAACAAGCCAGTTTTGCTTTGATCTTTCTACGACATTCCTACGGGCAGCAGTGTCCATTTTAGTGTGTCTAGGTGGCGCGAAGATCGTCAGGAGGTTTTGTGGCAAGTCAGAGTAATAACAAAGTTATACAGAAAATCTGTTCAGCAGGAGTTGGCCTGTAATGTGTGCATGTTTGAAGCTGATACGATAAACGGTGTAAATATTTTTTGAAAAAGGCCTTCAGCCGAGGTCCCTAAAAATACTTCATGTACAAAATTATGAACACTGTAGCCTCAAAAACATATTGTACTAGCAACCTATATTTGTTATATAATCTATCTAATCTATATATAATCTGTAATAAATAATTAGCTGCATATCAAGAAATAAGAATGCAATTAGAAACTGACCTCTTGGTTCTCTGGTGTGGAAGAGCAGAGCACAGTGTGGGTCAGCTATAGCAAAACATTGTCACTTGGACCTTGTCACATATCGACATTTGGTCGTGGACTTTCCACATCGGGATATGACATGCAAGGTACCCTGGGTGCCAGGGGCCAGTTAACTGCCTGCCTCCGATAGCAACACTGGTGACCGAAAACTTAACTATGTATTTTTAAAAAAGAAGTTCATGTAACTCATAGTCTGCTGTTGGTTAGCTGTTGATAGTGGACGATAATAGTTTAAGGAGCAGCCCTCATTACAAGCAGTCAGAATGTGACAAGAGAATTAATTTGAGCAATAAATTTAAATTAGTCCCTCTCTGATTTCTATTGAATAACAAACTTAATTCAGACTGTGGGAATTTTCTCTTTTAAATAATCATGTTGATATAAAATTATGTTTTAGGGTACACCATCCACAGATGTGGTTTAGGCTGTCGGCCCTAACTTCATTATCACTGCATCAACTGCCAGTCAATGCTTGTGAGAAAAGCAGATTTTGTTAAACACCTGGCAATATGCAAAAAGAGACAGTTGGCTATTCCATCGCCTGGTACCCCTGTGGCAGCTCCATCACCCTCGCCCTCCACCCCTGTGGCAGCTCCATCACCCACACCCTCACCTTCCACCCCATGCCAGCTCTATCACCCTCACCATCACCTTCCACCCCTGTGCCAGCTCCATCACCCTCACCCTCACATTCCACCCCTGTGCCAGCTCCATCACCCTCACCTTCCACCCCTGTGCCAGCTCCATCAGCCTCACCATCACCTTCCATCCCTGTGCCAGCTCCATCACCCTCACCCTCCACCCCTGTGCCAGCTCCATCACCTTCACCTTCCACCTCTGTGGCAGGGACCATGCCAGCCATTGGAGTTGGACAGATGCAAAGAGTTCGTGTGACATCAGTGCAGCAGAAAAAATGTCCTGTATGTCAAGCCATTATGAACAATTTTTTTTTTAAAAAAAGGCACATGAAAGCAAACAAAAGGACATAATGGAAATCTCACATTTGGAGAGTATTTGTCTAGATCCTCAAAATGGAATCTATAATGTCCAAAAATCTTTTCATGGTGCCAGCACTCCTCTGCATGTTCAGACCAAAATGTGGGGTGAAAATCAACATGTATGTTGTGAGTCAGCAGAGTGCCAGGTGAATATGGAGTTGGCATGGCGGAGTGGCCTGAAAGCATATCAGTGCATACATCTCAGGTCCATAAGTTACTGCACTTCAAATGCATCCTCTGAGATGCTTCTCCAAGAGATCCTCAATGAGATGGTGAAACGCAAATGGTTTGGTGAAGATAAGACAAAGATCTGCCTCAATTGGTAAAACCAAGCCAAAAGTAAACAGATTCCCCTTTCAGTGTTGGTCAAAATTGGAAACCCTCACTGCAAATACATATCTGTTTACAAACCCACCATCTCCTACTACAGTCGACTGGGAAGAGTCATGGTGTCCTACAGCACAAAAAATAATTCATGGCACTGTCCTTGTGCAAGGACCAAACGATCATGCCCTCACACCTACATAGCCAAATGGCATTTATTTCAGACGCAACCCGAATACTTTAGGAAAGTCCAGAGCATTGAGGAGGTGGATTTCCCAAGTACAGCAACATCCCCAGGGAAACAAGACTGCAAAGATGAGGTTGATGTGGGTGGTGGCATGCTGTATCCTCCAAGGGATGTCCAAAAATTGAAAAAGATGGTCGAGTACATTCTACATTACAAAAAGATACCTGCTGTCCTACCTGACAATTTACGGCTTCCATCAACCGAAAAACAATATCCAAGGCATCTCACTCCAGTAGAGATGACGTGCCAGCTTTGCCCAGGCCATGTTCCCCTGAGTGACCCACTTCTCATCACAAATAAGGCCAAAATCATCACAAACACGGGCATCATTCATGGTAGGCAAATTTTGCCAACTTATGGGTATTTGCTCTGCTTTGAATAATCACTGAATTTATCATAAGCAACACTGACTCAAAATGTTTGGGTTTTTTTTTTTTTTTTTTTTTTAAATTTCCAGATGTCTGTACCTACTGTAAACACTGCTTTCAGTGTAGAACTTTTTACTGTTATCAAGAGCGGAAAAATGGTCTACACAACTTTAACGACAGAACACTCCTCAACCTCCCTTTATGTCTGTCGATAAGGAACATGCTACAGTTACTTTCTAATCTTAACTAAATTAAAAGGTTGAAATTAATACTTTCATCAGATAAAATGCACAGCTCCATTTTTACAGTACATTTGTTTCATTTTTTTCCCCCCCTAGGTCCATACAGCTGTGAGCAGAGTGGTAGAGTATTTGGAACTGTCATTAGGGTTGAAGTTCCCCTCTCCTGACATTGTTCTACATGGATATTTCCACTTTGAAGCACTGGCAGAACACCAATACTAGTACTCTTGTACTCTCTTCTGCGTGGTGATTATCCACCATTTTTTTATCATGGACATCCATAAGAAGGGAGCCTTCCACTTGTCAGGTGAGACAGTTTTTTTCTTAGATCAGTAATTTTGATAAATCCTGACTTGATTATTCTCAAAATTTACTTTTTGTGTTGTTTTTACTTTGTGTCTGTAGTAAGTGATGTTGCACAACCTCCTGAGGGCTTCAATGGAGAGATGGATGTAGAACATTTCTGGGAGGAGATTTCAATGGAAAGGATTGCCCAAGGACTTGTAACAAGTAATGGAAAGATATAAGCCATTGGCTGGCTAACATGCTCGACATTTTTTTGTGATTGCAAAACTTTGTGGCCAATGATTTGCTGATTTGATGATTATTTTTTATGTGTGACATAAAAATAATAGTTAGCATGTTAGCCGTTAGCCTAGATACAGCCGGGGCACATAGTAGCGTCAGACCTGTTAAAAGTAAGTGAACGGGCATACTTAAAGTGCAAATTTAGTCCACTAAACAAGTTTTTTTCCACAAAGACCGCCTCATATCGTTAGGATAAATGTCAGATAACATGTAGAAAACGACATGTAAACGTGATGTCTTACCTTACCAGTGTGGTGCCATGTTTGTTTACCATTTAGCTCTGCTTTCCAAAGCGCGGCAGAAATATGGCAAGCTCTAGTTAAAGCCCAGCTGGATACTACTCCAGGTGGAGGTGTCTCGTCCTCGGTCACATCCAGACCTTGAAAATAAGGCTGCAACCTGTCCCATTCCTTGCAACAGAGGCATTCCTCTTCTGTGGGCATTGGGGCACAGCATCCACAGGTACACCACCAATCTCCAGAGCTACGCAGCCTTGCAGCAGCCATTCCTCCTCTCTCGTCCTCTACCTGTTGCGCCTCTCTCTCTCTCTCCTTCTCCGTGCTTCAATTTCACGAAGCTCTTCGTCAGTGTATTCTGGCTCAGTCAGTGTATCTAGGCTAATGACTAACTATTATTTTTATGTCACTAGTCACTTGAAACAAATTTAGGACGATAGGAGACAGGTTGAAATAAACCGAAATTTCCCTTAAAGAAGTATTCATATCACTGATTCTCACATTATAAAAATAGCATAGCAAGGAAACCACCACAGTGGCCTCAATTGTCCAAGAGGTTCTTTTGTAGAGCACACTGAGTTGTAGGTGTGTGTTAAACTTAAATTCAGTCAGACTCATGGTGCGAGGGGCATGGCTTGTCAAAATTTTCACTTTCTCAGCTGTTAATCATAGCGCTACCATCAGGCCGATCGGGATTATTTTTGATTTAAAGCATTAGGACACCATTTTAATTTATGGTGCCATGTTTAATATATCTAGCTTGTTCCAGCTGGATATGTGTGCCAAATTTCGAGTCAGTCAGACCTTTTGTGTGAGAGGTGTAAGCTTCCACAATTGCGTTTTTGAGTGTTATTTACAGCACCACCACATGGCAAATAAGAGCCATATTTCTTGGGAAGCATTTGCACATCATTTCCATTTATTGGAATTAAGTTTCATGTGTCTGGTCCATTTCAGCTCACAACAATTTCAGCTGCAACATAAGACAACCAATAGTAATGGTAAACCAGCACAAACTTAGTGGGGTTCTGCCCTTTCATGGCCTTGAACAAGTGTCAAGAACCACTCTAATTTGATACTGCGCTGGCAATACCTTATACACGCCCCACTACCCGCACATATGAGATACACACACACACATTCTAATGATACTACTAATTACTGTAAGACCTACCTAAACAGCTGTCAGTATTCACATTTTTCTGCAGGAAGTGCATTTTCTAGTCGCTTGCCGTTACCTTTTTCCTGCTGCTGACACATTTAATCTTATAACTGCCAAATTTAAAAGCTCAATAATCTGTCTCTGAAGCTGCTTCACTGTACAGTGGCGTATTGTGTCACAGTGTGATTTTACCTGAAGCAGTGTGTCACTTCCTTTGTGCCCCTCAGGGGTTTAACATAATTGCATTCATTATCCATTATCCAATCTACACACCTATCTCCTATTGTAAATTCCAGCCTGACCTAAACGTCATGCTGAACACAGCTCCCTGGGCAATTGTAATTGATGTGCGCTTATTCTTCATGTTCTTTGGCAAATACTTGCAAATAGAGTGGGACAGCTCAAGACCTCACTGTAATCACAAGTCTTTAGCACTCATTCTTTATACTCTCTTCATCTCTGCAGCTAATTAGAATCAATAAACATCGTGAACAAACACGACTCATTAGGGCTTTTGCTACCTCCCTCCTCCCCTGGCAAAGTGTATAGAGCGAGATCTACAGTGGGTACGGCATTGAGAATAAAAACCCCTTTGAAATTGCTATGAAGCCTTTGAAGCCTGTGTCCCACTGCTCAATGCTCTCAGGGTTTTCATCTCTCCTCATATGCTAAGGAACTCTCAGGGCCTCACTGAGCAGATGTAAGGAACTCCAAGGAAAAGCACCCACAGAAAGGACATGGACAGCCAGGCAGGGCATCACTGTACTGTATGAGCTGCAAGATGCTTTATACAAACACCATGCTTGCAATAATCTACACAGTTGTAGCAGTGCAGCAAGGCTTGTCACTCATTTTAGATATCCTTCAACTCTTTCACCACTCATTAAGTCATCCTAAAAGATAGAGGGAATTTGCAGGAAGAGATATGTCATCACAGGGGTCTATTCTGCCAGCTCTATCCCAGAAAGTAGTCAATTCCCCTACTCTGCTTCTACTTAATTTCTGTGGCTGTAATGAGAGTTGTTCATTTTCTATGTGAGTGGATTTAGAGGCTGAGGAGGCCACCTACCAGCTTGTGCACAGTAGATGGTGGAGGTCTTTATGAGGAAAAGGAAAAGACTGACAAAGAAAGAAACACTCAACAGCAGCATGGGGAATGGCAGGGTCAGAATTTAGATGATTTATCAGACTGATAAACAGACTGATACTGTAAACTAGCATCAAGGAGACAGTTAGGACAGTTGTGGTCTGACGAAGAAAAGGTGACTTCAATAAAAACCTTTCAATTTACCCAAAAGATGCAGATTTCCATTTGCGACAGGGGTAACTTCTCCTACATGGAGGGGCAATAAGGCTTCGAGGGATCTCTGAGACATCTACAGGAAATGCGGCATGTCGCCTGCAACATAAAAAAAAGAGAAGCACATTAAAGCAGTTCATAGTGCATGTTAAAAAGGCCAATCTACCTCATTTATTTTCTATTTCTTTCTGGTTAGCAGTTCTCTATTTGTTAATTCAGCTGTCAGTCAGCTATCACAGTCGACCAATCACGTCACACTTCTAGCTGGCTGTCCCCGCCCCCCATCGCTGCCGTCTCTCTCTTTTCGCTCACGGAGAGACAGCCAGGCACACCAAAAGCGCTGGAAGTTTCCAAAGGTGTTGTGCGTGCATAAAAACTGTGAGTAACTAAGTCTGATCACCTGTGTGAAATGTGTCTGCAGCTTTGTGACATGCTAAATGCAGAATTGTTGTTGTTAGTGACAGTCCCGTTTTCGCTAGCTTAATTGCGACGTTAGCCCTATTGTAATGTGTATGTATGCTAATGGGTGCTATTGTTGACATTAAGTGTGAATGGGACTGCTAATTGTTGTATGCTAATCGTTGTATGCATTGGTTGCTGGTTCATTTTGTAATGTGTTAGGAGCTTTCCACTCAGTTTTGAGGTTGTGTGAGAGCTGTAATATCTTATCTACCTTAATGAATCTCTATGCACAGTTTATGTATAATATTATGGAGAATAATGTTCTTTATCTTCATATGTGATATTACTGCTACTATTGCTCTGATTTAAATATGCATATGGCTGAATTTCAGTTCCTTTGGATGTTTGTGAATGATTATGATTATCTGAATTGTTATTATTTTCATTTCAGAACCACATTAATGCACTTTGGAAACTGAAGTGGGTGATGTGTGTGGGTATATTGTGAATGGTGGCGAAGCCTCTATATAAAGTTTCTCAAGTTCAACTTCAACTGCCTCTGTCTTTTACTTGACAGCCCGCAGCGTGTTTGAACTCTTTACTAACCAGTATTATTACAACGGGTGAGGGCTACGTCAGCCAACTGTTCAGACGGGTGAGAGCTTCCCCAAGCTAACCGTATTTTTCAATGCACATTTCATTAAGTTCAACACATTAGAGTTGTATGTTTTCATTCAAAACCAGACAGCAAGTGAGGCACAGACGACGGCGTGCTGCTGTTGTATAGCAGAGAGGGGGTCTGTCAGCACGCTAACTCCCACTGAGCTGAATGTTGCACTGGCAGAAAGAGAGATTACTCTTGTCCACTGCCCACAGCATTTTAATGCCTTCAAATCAGGGCCGGAAACTCTCATATATGCATTATCATAATAGGCTGAATCAGCACTTAGAGCTCAGTGCCAGGTAGGGAGCAGAGGGGGGAGGGGGAGGAGATGAATCAGAATGTATCAGGCTGAGTGTATATGACAACAAAGGCTATGGAGAACGATGTGAACGGGGAGAAAGCACAAGACAAGAGGAGGCAGATGAGAATAACTCTTTGTTATCTAAATTATTAGCATAGTGCTCTTCCCAGTTCAAATCTTTCCACTACAGAAATTGGCAACAACATTTTGTCACAAATTCACAGGTAAATTACAGTATTACAGAGGAACATCAGGTAAGTGCCGATATTTTACAGTGGAGACAATAATTATTCAACACATCAACTTTCTTTTCATTAAACATATTTCCAATGCAGCTGTTCACATGAAATTTACACCAGTCTGTGATATTTACTCAATAAAACTACACTGATAAAAAAAATCACAACATTTCAAGCCATAAAAAAGTTAGGTGCTGTAAAGTGGAATAACCCTGGGGAAAAAGTATTGAACCATTGGCATAGAGGCTTTTGTTTCATTACATTTTCACGACAACCTTGTCACTTATCAACATTTGGTCATGGACGTTCCACATTGACATATGACCGGCAAGATCCCCAGGGTGCGTTAGTTGTTGACGTTCTGGGACGCCATTTCAACTTCAGCCTGTTACATGCATTGTCTGTTTTCAATAGTGATGGGAAATACAGCTCTTTTTAGAGAGCTGGTTCTTTTGGCTTGCCTCAAAGAGCCGGCTATTTCAGTTTCCAAGTGGCTCCTCAGATTTTTGTTGCTTAAATGAATTTATTACTAACAATAATGTAAAATTATGTGTAAAATGAATTACTAATGTAAAAAAAACATGCATTATATCAAATGTTTATTATTTATATAGTTTTATATACTCTACAGTGTTACAACCCAGAATGTGTCTAGGGGTAAGGGAAGCAACATAAAACCAAACAATGAAGTGATTAAGGCAAGCTGCCGTTTATTCATTCACAAAATAAACAATACAAGCTACGCTTTATAAAAAAAAAAGCGGTACAGAAAAGAAAAACACGCTTACAGGCTCTGTAACACAACCCGGAAGTCGGGCTTCACGAAAGGAGCCTCGGCGGTAAATTACATTTAAAGTATAACAAACTCAGGGAAGGGCGGCGGGTGACGGCAAACCATAAAACAATTAAAACAAAACTCTGACCTGTCACCAACAAAATAAACACCCCAACTAACTTAACTAATGGTGGTGGAAGGCCACCCAGAATAATAAAACTTAAACAAATCTGTCTGTCTGCTCTATGACTTACCTCACAAACAAAACAACACTCAAACCGACACCCATAAAGCTAGTGTACCATACATCAAACAATCTACGTGTATGTGCAAAGGATATGTGGCTAGGCTACAAAGCTAAATCGTAAAGCCCATAGATTCCCAAATACAACAACAACAACGAACAGATTACAGCAGCAGAAAACACAAATGGAGCGAGGCGGACTGCTCAGGTTAAATCACAGCCGCCCTTGCTCTTGACTCCGTGCAGCTTTTAAAGGTTCAGACGAGGGGCCGGTGAAGCGGTGATTGGCCAGAACCGATGACGACAGCGAGGGGGCCGGCTGACCAGCAAGCGAGGGAACACTGAACCGCAGCAGAGGAGAGCGGGCTGGAGGCGTGGTCTGCCAGGGATTCCCTCCAGAGCAGACAATTAGACACACACATAAATGATTGACAAGTGCTGGCCGAATAATTCCCATTATGACATGCACAGCACATTAAACACAGAAAATAAATGTACTAAGGTCCGGAGACCGTAACACCCCCCCAACATAAATACAAACCTGCTGGATTTGTTACCAAACAGACTACACAGGGGACAGAGCGTCGGCTACGACATTATCGGCCCCTTTCTTATGCTTAATTACAAGGTTCCACTCTTGAACCAACAGGGCCCAGCGCATGAGACGTTGGTTGTGATTGTACATGCGCGCAAGGAATACGAGGGGGTTATGGTCGGTGTAAACAACGATGGGGAGACTACAAGACCCAAGATACACCTCAAAATGCTGGAGTGACCATAGTAAGGCGAGCGTCTCCTTTTCTATGGTCGAATAACGAAGCTTGTGAGTGTTAAACCTTCGCGAGAAATAGCTGACAGGATGCTCAACGCCTGCCGCATCCTCCTGCAGCAACACCACACCAGCACCGACCGCACTAGCGTCAACCTCTAACTTAAACGGAAGCGCGTAATCAGGAGCGGCAAGTACAGGCGCGTGACACAGGAGGGTTTTCACGCTCTCAAACGTGTGCTGACACTCGGGAGACCACTGGTAATTTACCTTGGGACTGGTTAAGTGAGTCAGCGGAGCAACCACGTCGGAGAAATTCCTGCAAAAGCTCCGATAGTAACCAGTCATCAATCAATCAATCAATTTTATTTATAAAGCCCAATATCATAAATCACAATTTGCCTCACAGGGCTTTACAGCATACGACATCCCTCTGTCCTTAAGACCCTCACAGCGGATAAGGAAAAACTCCCCCAAAAAAACCCCTTTAACGGGGAAAAAAAACGGTAGAAACCTCAGGAAGAGCAACTGAGGAGGGATCCCTCTTCCAGGACGGACAGACGTGCAATAGATGTCGTACAGAACAGATCAGCATAACAAATTAACAGTAATCCATATGACACAGAGAGAGAGAGAGAGAGAGAGAGAGAGAGAGAGAGATGCAGGTAATGACAGTAGCTTACAACAACATTAATGAAAGTAATAATATTATAGTTCTGGTTACTGCGGTACAATATGTTGAAAGTATGTATTAATACCTGGCAGTATACATGTGTGACAATAATCATATGTGTATAATAACAGAAGAAGTATGACTAATGACTAATGATGGCAGCAGCAGCAGGAGGCATCTGGCAGGACCACGGCAGCAGCACAACCACACACGTCACGCTGTCCAGGCACCGCTGCGATATGAGTTAATCTGAGAGACAGTGGAGCACAAAGGCTCCGGAGAAGAAGCCGAGTTAGTGACATCCAGAATGGCCGAGTTAGCAAGATGCAGTAATAGAATACGAGAGAGAGAGTGAGAGAGACAGAGAGAGAGAGAGAGAGAGAGAGAAGGAGAGAAGGGGCCCGGTGTATTATAGGGGGGTCCTCCGGCAGACTAGGCCTAAGTCAGCCTAACTAGGGGCTGGTACAGGGCAAGCCTGAGCCAGCCCTAACTATAAGCTTTATCAAAGAGGAAAGTCTTAAGTCTAGTCTTAAATGTGGAGACGGTGTCTGCCTCCCGGACTGTAACAGGAAGATGATTCCACAGGAGAGGAGCCTGATAGCTAAAGGCTCTGGCTCCTGATCTACTTTTGGAGACTTTAGGGACCACGAGTAACCCTGCGTTTTCAGAGCGCAGTGTTCTGGTGGGATAATATGGCACTATGAGCTCTCTAAGATATGACGGAGCTTGACCATTTAGAGCTTTATAAGTTAACAGTAGGATTTTAAATTCAATTCTGGATTTTACAGGGAGCCAGTGCAGAGAAGCTAAAACAGGAGAGATATGATCGCGTTTCTTAGTTCCTGTTAGTACACGTGCTGCTGCATTCTGAATTAGCTGGAGAGTTTTTAAGGACTTACTAGAGCTACCTGATAATAGAGAGTTACAATAATCCAGCCTTGAGGTAACAAAAGCGTGGACCAATTTTTCTGCATCTTTTCGGGTCAGGATAGGCCTAATTTTCGCAATATTACGCAGATGAAAAAATGCAGTCCGTGAGGTTTGCTTTAAATGAGAATTAAAAGACAAATCTTGATCAAATATTATTCTGAGGTTTCTTACGGTAGTGGCAGGGGCCAGAGCAATGCCATCTAGAGAAACTATGTCATCAGATAAAGAGTCTCTGAGTTGTTTGGGGCCAAGAACAATAACTTCAGTTTTGTCTGAATTTAACATCAGGAAATTGGTGCTCATCCAGTTTTTATGTCTTTAAGGCAATTATGGAGTTTAGTTAATTGATTGCTTTCTTCTGGCTTCATTGATAAATACAACTGAGTATCATCCGCATAACAATGGAAATTTATAGAGTGATTTCTAATGATGTTACCTAAAGGAAGCATATATAGAGTAAACAGGATTGGTCCGAGCACAGAACCTTGCGGAACTCCAAAACAAACTTTAGTACGTAAGGATGGTTCATTGCGAACGTCAACAAATTGAAAACGATCAGATAAATAAGATTTAAACCAGCTTAGTGCTGAACCTTTTAAGCCAATTAAGTGAAGTCATGCCGAGGAATCGCCGCAAAGCACGTCTGGTTGTCGGAAGAGGGAACTCCGCTACAGCACTGACTTTGGTCTCTATCGGACGGACCTGGCATTGACCAACCTGCCTGCCCAAGTACATCACGGTACCCAGGGCTGCCCCTGACCAAAATGGGGCCCTAAGCGAAATTTTATTTGGAGGCCCCCATCCCAAATGTATCATAGATACAAAATGACCGTACAACAACTTGCCATTTAACTTGACAACCTTTACTGGCAATAACAAATGCACTGTAGATACAGTAGTTTGGCTGTATGAGTCAAATAAAATAAAAAATTCAACCTGAAATAAATAAATAAATAAATATTAAATAAAAATAACTTCAAACTGAAATAAATAAATAAACAAATCTGAGTCACAAATAGCCATCAATTACTCATCAAAAGAATGTAACTTCCACCACCTCAATCCTCCACCCTTGATTAAACACTGAAAATAAAATAAAAGAGGGAGACAGGTTTTTCCTATTTAATCTTATTTTGTTATATTTCTCCCTCTCCCCTCTCTGGAGGCGTCCGATCTCCCTCAGCCCTCTGCCTCTCCCACCTTAAACACTGAAAACAGAAATAAAATACAGAGACATTCTTTTCTATTTTCATCTTATTTAGCTATATACCTCCCTCTCCCCTCTCTGGGAGCATCCGACCTCTCGGCCCCACACATACCCCCGAGGCTCGGGTCTCCCCCTCCGTGGAGCCCACCGTCCCTCCCTCCCAACCCCGCACACACTCCTGAGGCTCTTTTGGACGACATGTCGACAACTCTTCACCTGCTGCAGCTCTGCAAGTGCCTGCCAGCGCACCCCTCTGATTGTTCAGATGTGGAGTGCTGTCAATCATTGCAGCGACGCATGGGCGGTCAGGTCTCTTCTCTTCTTCCTCGAGCTGATTTTACGCACGCCTCACGGTAGCGCATGTGCGCATCCATTGTGCATATGCGCAAATGCGTCCCCTCGCACAAAATGTGGACCCCCATGGAAGATGAGGCCCTACGCACAGCGCGTGTTCTGCGTTTAGGGAGGGGCGGCCCTGACGGTACCCTTTCCAAACTCGCACTTTGCCAGATTTAAAGTGAGCGACGCGGCAGCTAAGCAACAGAAAACCTCACGCAGGCTTTTGAGATGCTCACTCCAAGACGAGGAGTACACAATCAGATCATCTAAGTAGGCGTTACAATTTGTCACACCGGCCAAAACTGTGTCAACCAAACGCTGGAAAGTAGCGGGTGCGTTACACATGCCAAATGCCATCACGGTATACTGTAAAAAACAGTGAGGGGTAACGAAGGCGGAAATCTCAGAGGCACGCTCTGTCAGTGGCACCTGCCAGTACCCTTTTAAGAGGTCCAGTTTACTGACGTACTGAGCTTGACCTAAGTTATCCACACAATCCTCCATGCTCGGGAGAGGATACGAATCAGGCACGGTGACAGCGTTAACTTTGTGAAAATCAGTAATAAATCTAGGCGAGCCGTCGGGCTTTCCCTCCAGCAGACACGGCGAACTCCACGAACTGGAGCTGGCGGTGGCTAAACCATGTTGTAACAGATACTGAGTTTCCTTTTTCATTAACTCACGTTTTAACTGATTAACGCGGTACGGGTGCTGCTTAATGGGTTTTGCGTCATTTACATCTATATCTGTTCTATCACAATGGTGCGAGTGGGGATGTCACCAAATAGGCATGGAAACTCCGCCACATAGCCAGTAATATCGCGCTGCTGCTCAGGCTCCAGATGCGTGAGATGTTGTGGCAACTCAACCAGCATTTGGGAATTTGGCAAACGCGCACCTTGAACAGAGGAAGGACGCACGCGTAAACCATTTCCCTCATCTGCATTGGACTCGGCTACAATGAGAGCAGAACAGGCCGGCACTACAGGACTAAGTTCACCACCACGGGAGTGATAAAGTCTCAGCATGTTAACGTGACAGATGCGAGTTTTCCGTTTTCTATCAGGGGTGCCAATCACGTAGTCAGTGTCACTTAATTTTTTCAGAACACGGTATGGCTCAGAAAAGCGCGCTGAGAGGGAAGAGCCAGGGATGGGAAGCAACACCAAAACTTCAGCACCAACTTCAAACTGCCGAGCTACAGCAGAGCGATCAAACTGTATTTTCATTTCAACTTGGGAACTGGCAAGAGCTTTCTGAGCAAGCAAGCAGGCGTGATGCAACCGTTCACGGAACTTGCTCACAAAGTCCAGAACATTCTGCTCCGGAGGTGACTCCGCTGAGAGGAACCTGTCTTTAAGGACGTTAAGGGGGTCGTGAACAGCATGACCGAAAACAAGCTCAGCTGGACTGAAACCCAGGGACTCCTGCACAGCCTCACGAGCAGCGAATAAAGCAAAAGGAACTCCCTCATCCCAGTTTTTTCCCGTCTCTAAACAGTATTTGCACAGCATGGATTTTAGTGTTTGGTGCCATTGCTCCAATGCACCCTGGGACTCGGGATGATATGCACTGGACACCGCATGTTTACACCCAAAGATTTCAGGACTTGGTTGAAGAGCTTTGACTGAAAGTTCGAGCCCTGATCAGTCTGCACGATACGCGGCAAGCCAAAGGTGGAAAAGAACTTAGTCAGCGCCTTGACAACTGCACCAGCGGTGATTTTACGCAGCGGCACAGCTTCAGGAAAGCGTCTGGAGGTGCACATAATGGTGAGTAGGTACTGATTACCTGTTTTTGTTCTAGGCAATGGGCCGACACAGTCTACAATAACACGCTCAAAGGGTCTCTTATAGCGGGTATTGGATGCAGCGGGGCTGGTGGAATTACCTGATTTGGCTTTCCTGCTATCTGATAAATGTGGCATGTGCGGCAGTGTTTGACTACATCAGATTTTAAACCAGGCCAGAAGAAGTGTTGCAAGATGAGGTTGTACTTTTTGTTAACGCCTAAATGGCCAGACCAAGGGCTCTCGTGTGCTAAAGTTAACACTTGTTCGCGGTAGGCTGTGGGCACAACAATCTGATGCACTATACTCCAATCTGTGCCCTCAGCAGTCACAGGTGTCCATTTACACATCAAAATATCATCTTTTACAAAATAGTGCGTGCACTCACCGTCAGTCGGATCACTACTTACCACTGCAGCAAAACAACTCTGTAGACTCTTGTCCGTTTTCTGAGCAGCGATGAGCTTTTCCCGAGTTACAGGCAACCGAAACTCATGAGAAGGAGGTGCGGCGCTCGGAGCCTTCTCAGCTACAGGTTTAGCGCTGGGAACTATCACGGGAGTTTTTAACTCAGTGTCCTCAACAAAGGCTTTTGCTAAGACACAATCGGACAAATCAATCTCCTCGGGCCCACACGCATTGTGACAGCTGTTTTTTTTTACTGATCTGCCTTGTCACCTGTTCACGCCCCGAACACACCCAGCTGCGCAGGGATTTGTTCCCGGTTCCCGCTTCCATTCAAGCACTCCCATTCATTTCCTTTTGGAACAGCTGATTTGGACTCCCCATTCATTCAGCAGGAGAGAGGAGCAGGAGGAGACGGGCAGAGAAAGTGTGGTGTGATGATCGGCCGGAGCAAACAGCTCATAGTGCGAGTAATATTAAAAGTGAGGTCGTTTAAACCCTCGTTCTTCACCCGCCGGGGCCATCATCTTTATCATCCTCATCATTATTGCTGCAGCGATCTCCGGATTTCCCTGTACACATCTCCCTCTCACAGCTGATTCCTTGCACACAATCCTGCAACCACGTCACCCTTGCCACAAAACCCAGACTGGAGTATCCCCAAACCGGACTGGACTGACGGTGTCAGTAAGTGGGGGGGGGGTAAACGTAACTATTTTTTGCTCAAGAAGGGTTTTTTTTTGTTGTTGTTAAAGGTTGATGATATTTTTTTAACTGTACTGAAAGTAACTTTGTTGATGAACTGAATTTGATTTTTTTTTATTTTTTGATTCTTTGAACATTTGAAAGAGACTGAGTAAAAGGAAAAACCCGAAGTGGAATTTTGTGTTGGCTTGTTCTTTGTGTGGTGAACTTTGAGAATTGTTTATTTTTGCTGGTGTTTGAAACATACATTAATATTAGGTTTGAAAATTATTTGTGTTGTGGTTTTAACATTCATTCAATGTAAGGGTGTTCATTTCAAGTGTTCATCCTTGTGTGACGTTTTCAAACAAACAGACAAACTGACTGACTAATCTTAAATGCCAGGAGAGAAACCTGGCTGGCACCCCGAAACAGATTTCAAAAGAAAGGAAATCAAGTTAAACTGTCACAGCATGAGCCTCCATACCGAGTTTCCGAGCCTGCACGCGCGTAATTACGCAGGAGGGAAACAGAGCCTGAGAAGAATCAGCGTCGCAACAAGAGGGGAGGGGAGTGGAGGTCAATACTTCGAGGGCTGGAGTTACTTTACCACCCGCAATATCATTCCCCATTAACATTACTATACCGTGAATGGGCAGAGCCGGGCAGACTGCTACGGGGAAAAATCCGGTCACTAATTTGGACTGGATGTGCACACGATGCAGAGGCCGCGGAATGTAGCCCATTTCAACGCCCCGAAGTACCGTACTGCAACCACAAGCTGACTGGTCTGAGAACGGCAGTGCACTGGCCAGAATGATAGACTGAGACCCCCCGGTGTCGCGCAGGAACCACACAGGCTGCTGATCCCCCGGCGCACCAGTGAAGGACACCAGACCATCATGAATGAAAGGTTTGAAACACGGATCGAAGCTGTCGTTGGCGCATGGGTCTGTACACCCCTTATCTGATAACGAATTAATTAAGCCGACGCCTTTTGGCTGGCGAGCACCCGGAGACGGTGGCTGCTCCTTGCATTTTAACGCCAAGCAGTTGGCAATTACGTGTCCTGTTTTGTGACAGTAAAAACACTCCCGCTCCTCTTTACGCGGGGTCGGAGCCGGAGGTTTATTACCACTGCTTGGGGCAACTGGAGCAGAACGGGGTTTATCAGTGACAGGAGAGGAGTATGTAACCTTGTGAGTAAGCACAAACTCATCCGACAACACAGCTGCACTAGACAGGGATTTAACTTTCTGTTGATTTAAATACACCACCATGCGCTCTGGAAAACATTTTTTGAAATCTTCCAGCAGCATAAGCTCACGCAGGGAAGAAAAGTCCTGAACCTCACAAGCAGCACACCATTTATCAAATAGGCTTCCCTTATCCCTAGCAAACTACACATAGGTCTGAGCTAGAGATTTACGGTGGCCTCTAAATTTCTGGCGGTAGGCCTCTGGAACCAGCTCATAGGCATGTAAAATGGATGCCTTAACCGTGTCGTAGCACAAACTATCCGGTAGAGGGAGCGCCGAAACCACCTCTTGGGCCTTGCCATGAATCTTACATTGCAGTAACAAAGGCCAAACATCTGAAGGCCACTTAAGAACCAAAGCGATGCGCTCAAATGCATAAAAATATGAGTCCACTTCAGATTCTTGGAACTGTGCCACTAAAGCAATATGCTTACTTATATCAAAGGCCGGTACAGTGGGAATCAGCCTTGATTTTACAACAGAAGAGGCTGCTTCAGACACCAGAGCTTCTCTTTTCAGCTCAAGCTCCCGCATCCTCACTGCTGTCTCTGCCTCAATTTCCAGCTTTTTAACCTGCAGGCGGTACTCAAGCTCACGGTTTCTCTCCTTCTCATCAGCCTCCATCCGGAGACGAGCCAGGCGGACCTTGAGGCGGGCCTCGTTACGAGTCCCCTCAGAAGATCCAGGCGAGAGAGGATCGTACTTGGGGAGAGTAAGCGGGGGCTTAATCCGCTCCACTCCCTCGCCGTCCCCTCCACCCTCTGCCTGCTCCACATCCTCTACCGCGGCACTGGGGTCTTCTCCCCCATGGCTGCCCTGAGTCAGGGTGCCACCAACTTGCACTGCGGACGCTGGAGGTGGCGCAGCAACAATCAAGCCCAACTCCACTAATTTACTGACCACAAGAGCCTTAATCTCCTTTTTAACCAGCTGCCTAGAAGCCGAAACACTGAAGTGGCCTGCAATCTGCAGCAAATCGTCCTTCCTACACGCGTCAAGCAAATCGAGGGAGGGAGTGCAAAAATCTGCAAAAATGCAAAAATCTCTCGAGATTGAACGCCATCCGTGCACCGGAGACCAATCAATCAATCAATAAACAAACAAGCAAACAACCACGAGGAATCAATTAACAATAGGCATATCCCGGACGAGCCCCCATTTATGTTACAACCCAGTATGTGTCTAGGGGTAAGGGAAGCAACATAAAACCAAACAATGAAGTGAATAAGGCAAGCTGCCGTTTATTCATTCACAAAATAAACAATACAAGCTACGTTTTATAAAAAAAAAAAGCAGTACAGGAAAGAAAAACACGCTCGCAGGCTCTGTAACACAACCCGGAAGTCGGGCTTCACGAAAGGAGCCTCGGTGGTAAATTACATTTAAAGTATAACAAACTCAGGGAAGGGCGGCGGGTGACGGCAAACCATAAAACAATTAAAACAAAACTCTGACCTGTCACCAACAAAATAAACACCCCAACTAACTTAACTAACGGTGGAGGAAGGCCACCCAGAATAACAAAACTTAAAGGGGACATATTATGCAAAACTCACTTTTTCGTTGCTTTAGTATGTATATTTGCATATCCAGAGTGCCTCCCCACCCCTTAAGAATGACTTTCGACCACTAAGTCAATGTTTTGTAAAATTGCTGAGTCAGGGAATGTGTCTCTAGAAGAGCCATTTAGATTTCACCCGGACTGTTACGTAACAGTCCGGGTGAAATCTGAGTGATATGAATACTCCCACCCTCACGCTGGGTATCTCCTCCCATATTACGCCGGCTACCTGAACGAGGATCCGCCATGACAGCCTGACCGCTACCATGTACAACCCGAAAGCCAAGCACTCCTGCTCTGTCGTCGGATGCACGGATACTCATGTTTCCCTACATCGCCTCCCTGCCAAAGAGGATATCAGAGCGAAGTGGCTAAATTTTATTTTTCAGGGAAACGTCCCAGCTTCAGTGAGCAAAAGCATTTTTGTCTGTGCCAATCACTTCATGCCGGACTGTTTCAGCAACGAGGGTCAGTATAAGGCTGGACTGGCAACGAGATTGTTCCTAAAAGATGGATCCATACCCACTGTCCGTGGCGACGCCACAGATGAAGGAACTGTAAGTATTAAAAAAAACAGTGTAGTTTGTGTTACTTTGGCTGTTTAGCACATGAGCTAACGCTAACCGTCGATGTAAATATGAGGCTGAACTAACGTTACAACGTTGGGCTTACTGGCCATAGGATTCACGGTAATGTTAATGTTGCCAAACGTTAATTTGTCATATCAGCACTCTTAAAATGAATTAGGATATTGAGATTTGATGGCTTCTAACCGGCCGGTGAACCACTGCACGGCCGTGAACATGCTAGCTGGCGCTAGCTAGCGCTAGCTGCTAGCTAGCTCACCGTCCGCAAACAATTTCTCAGTTGTTAGTGCTGCTGTTCCGACGTGATCACGCATGGGAGACCGTCTCCTCCACATGCTCACGGCCGAGCAGACTGTTTGAAATGGTCTCAGTTGTTCACGGACGGTGAGCTATTGTTCCGCCGTGAACACGCAGAGAGGACGGCATGAAATGGTCTGTTATTCATGGCCAGTGAGCTACGTTAATTAATTAGCATGTTGTGCTAAAGGACAGTGTGTTAGATGCCCAGGAGCACCTTGGCAGTCGAACGACTTCCTTTGTGTTGGTATGCATGTAACTACGTGTGTAGTGTTAGCTGCTGGCATGAGAGACCCAATCTGAGAGTACCAAAACGTTATCTGCAGTAAAGCAATCACTACTTTGTTTTGGAGCCGGAGACAGGGGTTACCTGCCACATGTCTGCTGTGTTGTGCTACGATTAACGTTAGTTATATGCAGGCACGGACACAGAAAAGTTGCTTCGCAAATGTGTATTGCTCACTTACTAAATCTAATGTGAAATGAGGGATTTGCGTGGGTTTGCTCGGATTATGATTTGCCAGATTTTTCCTTATCAAATTGATTTTTTAATCATCATTTCTGTCTACATAGCTTTGTTTCATGTAACATGAGAAAACAGACACATAACATATTATCTCCTTTTGTGTTTAGCCAAGCACATCTGTACAGCAGCCTGTGGTGCATCATGTTGCCTGCCAGACAGACCAACCAGTGACATGCACAGTTGGCACACAGCTTTCCATGAGAACTCTCAGCCTCACTTCAGAAGCACAGGTTTGTTGAACAAAAGCATATGATGTAATGTTAGTCACTATGTTACTCTAATATGTAATTTTTGTTTTACTCTGTTATGAATATGGATTGGCTAATGAAAATTCTGTTTTCATCTATCAAAGGCACACAGAAATCAGTGTCCTGTGTTGATGTTAGAGTTGGCACCTCAACCATTTCCTTCTCAACTTCTCAACCATTCTTATCATCAACCCCAACAAAGAGACCACGCAAAAGGGCTCGCTTGGAACTGGAGGAGGAGGAAGAGGAGAATCCATTGGAGGGCAGTTCATCCATGGACATTCCCGACCCCAAGGATTCTTCGTATGATCCTGAGGACTCTGTCACAGTTTTGTCTGAGTCAGCAGATGTGACGTGAGTAAATAACCTCAGAATTTACTTTTTTTTTTTTTTTTTTCTTTTTTTTTACATTATTTGTTTCAAGTAGTATGGGAGTTACTAATTTATCTTTGCAATTTTTGTTTTTATAATATACTTGAGACTTCCTGCCCAGTTAATAAGACACCAACAAATATTGTCTATGAAAAGTGTCTGATGGAGCTGTTTGAGGTGTGCCCTGTCTGTCAGCGTGTTCAGACGTGCAGACAAGAAGGATAGGCACGTTCCTCTCTGTAGAACAGACATGCCCACATTGTCAGTTCTTCAGAAAATGGAACAGCCAGCCAATTCTGGGAAGCACACCTGCAGGAAACCTCCAGCTTTCAGCTGCAGTATACACCACAGGTGCATCTTTCTTCAAACTTGAAAAGGTAATGGATTAAGACTTCACTATGTAATTTTATTTGTTTTGCATATCATATTGCTAAATGTTGTATAGAGCAGTACTTATGACACATCTTGTCTGTCTGTCCTCAGATCTTCCAGGCAATGCAGCTGAAGATGTTTCAGTATGACACTTTTCGCCGTCATGCACGGACGTACATAGAGCTTGCCATCATACACACGTGGAAGACTGTGCAGGATGCCATGATGGAGCAGCTTAGTCAGCAGGAGAGTGTTATCCTAGGTGGCGACCTAAGGGCTGACTCACCAGGTATACAAGATTCTCTGATACATTTTACTCTAATTTTTTTGTTTAGAAAAGTGGTTACTATGAAAGTGATATGTAAAATGGAATTTTTGTGAAATGATGCATTTATTTTTGAAGGGCACTCTGCCAAGTTTGGCAGTTACTCAATGATGGACCTGAGGAGCAACACTATTATTGACATACAGCTGGTTCAGGTGAGTTCAAAGGTTTGATCTGTATTCAAGTTAACTAATCTGTGTTTAACGAGTGCTTTTAAAAATCATTTTGTTGAATAGACTTTTATGTTCTGTTTTTCTGATCAGAGCAACGAAGTTGGTGGAAGTTATCACATGGAGAAAGAAGGTCTGAAGAGGAGCCTTGCTCTCTTGGAGGCACGTGGTGTTGCATTGGACAGCATTGTCACAGACCGTCACCCTCAGATCCAGAAGTTCCTGAGGGAGGCCAAAGTGACACAGTACTATGATGTCTGGCACATGGAAAAAGGTATTCGTTACTGTGTTTGTGTGTTAGACGGTGAAAATCAGGATAAAATGCCCTTGCTCACAGGTCCACACACTATATTTTCCTAGTATCATAATTACTAATGTGTTACATGGGTTAGGGTTACGTATTTTGTTTTCAACATATACTGTTTATCTGAATGTGACTGAAATATTGTTTTATTAGGACTGTCCAAAAAACTGGTCAAGATAGCCCAGAACAAAGATTGCGCGAAGCTGAAGAAGTGGCTTCGCAGCATAAAGAACCATGTGTACTGGACAGCAGCCTCCTCTACGTCAGGGCCAGAGAGAGTGGCTAAGTGGACCTCCATTCTTAACCATGTCCAAGACATCCACACACATCAAGATCCTGCTTTCCCCCAGTGCTTGCATCCGCAGCGCACCTCGAGAGACAAGAGCAAATGGTTGACAGCAGGTAGATAGACACACAAAATTGTGTGTAAAATGTGTTTTTTTTATATATCTAAAAGATGTTTAAACCATTTGAATTCATGTGTTTTGTTTTGTTTTTTCAGGAACACCAGCTTTCTGCAGGCTAGAAAAGGCGTTGACTAATAAGAGAATTCTGAAAGATGTGGAAAAGCTCAGCCCTCACTATCAGACCTCATCGCTGGAGGCATTTCACAGCGTCATTCTGCGGTTTGCACCCAAGAATGTTGTCTTCCCCTACCTTGGAATGTTATGCAGGTGAATAAAACATCACTATCTGTTTAGTTCATTAGAGTTTAGTGTGCTTGCTATGATTTTTAAAGTACTATTTTTCCACCCAAGACTCTACCTGGCTGCCCTGCATTACAATGAAAATACTGGCCGACCACAGGCAACATCTACAAGTGGAGAGCTGCTGTACAGAGTCAACTTCCCCAAATCTAAACATGGAGAATGCACCGCAAAGCCTGTGAAAGCAGAGCCAACATTCCGTAAGTTTTAAAATCTTTTATTTGAACCCAACAAATTAAAATAAATATGAACACACAAGCATAACGCAAAAGGTTGAAAATAAACACAAATAAAATCTGAATTCTTTTTAGATGGTTTTCAAAATAAATAATAAATAAGGAGAATGTATAAATTAGGAGAAATAAGAAGAGACACTTTACAACACTGCAGCACAAGGCTTTTTGGTTCTAGTGCAATTTTCTTGTAAACATTAATTTTTGTTTATTGCTCTGCAGACTACAATAATGCATTGTTGGACCTGATCTTCGAGAAGGTTTTCCAGGACCCTGCCCCATATGTGAACGAGGTGCTGAAACTTACAATCCCTGAAGACCTCTCTGCTCAGTATGAAAGACCCGACAAGCTGGACGTTATAGCCAGTTACGTGTCAAGGTTCAACCAAGGACAGGTCTGAACCCAACATACTGTCCTTCTGCGTCAGGGAACTCTGCACGAATCCTCAGCACCACGCAGGCAGGCAGCACAACTCTCACTCTCCGTCCCAGAAAGCCCTAGCACCAGCTTACAAAGCTTCTGTAGGCTAGGTATCTATATTGGCTGGACACAATTCAATAGAAAGTCAGCACTGAATGTTCACATCCATGGCAACTGGCAAGTTCAACTGTTCCACTTCAGATATTTATTTTGTATGTTTACAAATGTTTCTTGCAATAAAACATCTTTACTAACTGTTCTGTGTGTTTTCATTGTTTGATATGTAGTTGTGTTACCATGTTACCAAGTAAAAATAGTAAAGATAAACTATAAGCAATGTAAGGTAGGAAAGCAGTTATGTACTTTTCATCATAACACTTTTGCAACAAATTAATAGTATTTATAGGACTAAAAGCTTACTGCACTATTCCCTCAGACGTAAGGTCCATAGTCTGCCCGATAAATGTTCAGTGCATTCTGCAGTGAAAATACATTCAGGCAGACAGGTTCTAGGCCAGGATGATCCACCATGCATGATGGTGGCTCAGGAAGCTGCTGTAGTCTTCGTGTAACCTAGAAATTATGAAAGGTAAGTGAGTGACAATGGATAACAGAAAAGAGAGACTGTAAAATGACAACCATGTTTGCCCAGTGTTCACACTTGTGGTATTTCCATACAGCAGATATTCTCGGGCTCGGTAGGCATTTGTTCACAATTGCCACAGGAACACCTGTTTTTAAACAGAATTTGTGTTATTCATTGGAAACTACATAGCTAATCAATCACGTCGCGTTGTTTCTTTTGTAATATTTATTTAAAGTTTATAAACTGTTGGAACCGGTTCAAAAACAATACTGCTGGTAGAGAGGTGATGGGAGGCAACTGGCTCATTGAAAACTACAGTTGTTGAAAATTGTGGCAGTAGCTATTTACAGGTCGTCACTGCAAATAAGAGCAGGTTCTCAACAGACTTACCTGGCTACATAAAGGTAAATTAAAATAAATAAATAATATGGTGTTATGCTTTTCTCTAGTATGGGCGAGTGCTCAATTGCATCCACGTTACTGCAACTGAACAGCAGAAACGCCAGCCGAGGTTTGGCGAAGCTTTATGATGTAAACACTCTAGGCAGGAGAAGGGGGTTGTGATCTGTAACAACATGGGAAGACAGCCACTAAGCCTGTAAAACTTTCGTTAGTCTATGCAGTAACATAAAAGTAATGTCGAGGTAACAAACCTAACTACTAACTACTGAGAAACATCCATGTTCATTCTTGGCTGCTGACTTTCTTCTGGAGCGTCTTGTTGTTCAGGGTCGGACTCCGGCTCGAACATGTACGGTTGCACCGCAGTCTGTTGTCCGGCAGCCATTTCTTTCACAAACTCAGCCATTGCCATGGTCACACGGTGCCAGCCTCACGTCTTCCACAGGCAGGAAAAGGTGGGCGGCGCAAATACCGTCTCTGGGCGGCGCACGCAGTAGCTCATTAGCATTTAAAGGGAAAGGCACTGAAACCGGCCATCTGGAGCAGGGCTGTGAAACTGGTGTTTCAAGAACCCTGCTGTGCTCAATCCTTCAGCTTTTTCGACCAAAGCACGTTACTAACATACCATTTAGACATCAGGGAACCTTGTTAGGAAGCAGAAATATGCATAATATGTCACCTTTAACGTAGCTCACTGGCCATGAATAACAGACCATTTCATGCCGTCCTCTCTGCGTGTTCACGGCGGAACAATAGCTCACCGTCCGTGAACAACTGAGACCATTTCAAACAGTCTGCTCGGCCGTGAGCATGTGGAGGAGACGGTCTCCCATGCGTGATCACGTCGGAACAGCAGCACTAACAACTGAGAAATTGTTTGCGGACGGTGAGCTAGCTAGCAGCTAGCGCTAGCTAGCGCCAGCTAGCATGTTCACGGCCGTGCAGTGGTTCACCGGCCGGTTAGAAGCCATCAAATCTCAATATCCTAATTCATTTTAAGAGTGCTGATATGACAAATTAACGTTTGGCAACATTAACATTACCGTGAATCCTATGGCCAGTAAGCCCAACGTTGTAACGTTAGTTCAGCCTCATATTTACATCGACGGTTAGCGTTAGCTCATGTGCTAAACAGCCAAAGTAACACAAACTACACTGTTTTTTTTAATACTTACAGTTCCTTCATCTGTGGCGTCGCCACGGACAGTGGGTATGGATCCATCTTTTAGGAACAATCTCGTTGCCAGTCCAGCCTTATACTGACCCTCGTTGCTGAAACAGTCCGGCGTGAAGTGATTGGCACAGACAAAAATGCTTTTGCTCACTGAAGCTGGGACGTTTCCCTGAAAAATAAAATTTAGCCACTTCGCTCTGATATCCTCTTTGGCAGGGAGGCGATGTAGGGAAACATGAGTATCCGTGCATCCGACGACAGAGCAGGAGTGCTTGGCTTTCGGGTTGTACATGGTAGCGGTCAGGCTGTCATGGCGGATCCTCGTTCAGGTAGCCGGCGTAATATGGGAGGAGATACCCAGCGTGAGGGTGGGAGTATTCATATCACTCAGATTTCACCCGGACTGTTACATAACAGTGCGGGTGAAATCTAAATGGCTCTTCTAGAGACACATTCCCTGACTCAGCAATTTTACAAAACATTGACTTAGTCAATGTCATTCTTAAGGGGTGGGGAGGCACTCCGGATATGCAAATATACATACTAAAGCAACGAAAAAGTGAGTTTTGCATAATATGTCCCCTTTAACTGTCCTGTCCATTAAAGGCAAAAAATGCCCAAAAAAATATCTTTAAAAAAAATAATTTTTATGAAAAATCCTTTTGATCTGAGGACTTTTCTGGACTAAATGAATATGAATAGATTACAGGGTAATTGAGGAATGGACACATAATTTGAGGTAGCCAGCAACCCGTTTTTATGTATCCGAAGAACTTCTACCACCTATCTCTCACCTAATTGCTGCAGCTGGCTGAGTAATGGAAGAAGCAGCCCCTTGTCATTGAACCATCATCTCAGTGAGGACTTATATTGGTACACTAGATAATTTGCTTCCTCTGAACCACTTTGGCCTCCTTGCAAAGTGTCTTTCCCAAGATTCCAATTTTTACAGTGCAGTGCTCTGTGTTCTTTCCCAGGAAAAAAGAGACTCCTCGCACAGCTATTCTCCTCCAATTGATTTTTCTTTTTCAAACATGTTCTCTTCTAATGGCAGCAATGACAGCGCAAAACAATCACACAGAGACAGCCTTTTCTGTTATTATCAGAAAAGTTCTGTAGGCAGCAGCACTACTGCAAAACTGAAAGCCCGATGCTCACATCTGTTGGGGACTTTACCGCTTGTCATCTGGGAATTAAGGAGCATTTAAGTTGGTCTTGATGAACTCATAAACTTTTAAGGTGGACAGCTGAGGGAGCATTAACTTCAAGAGGGTTGGTAAAGGTTGACATAAAAAGGCGCATTAAAGAGATGACTCTGATTAGCCTGAGATAAGAACAAGACAGGACTGTTAGAGCCATGGTTCAGCCTTGAAGGGAAGATGATTTTGGAGAGAAATACTGGGTTTAGTGTGATCAGACACTCTTGCCAACAGGCACTGGAACTTTGGCCAACCCTCCAAGAGGTCCCAGTGGGGTCCCCGGGTTCTATGTTCCCCATTTAACCCTGCAAAAAAGGTTCTATGTTCCCCGCTTGCACAAAAAAGGTTCTATGTTTCCTGGGTTCTATGTTTCCCTCTTACTAAAAAAAGGCTCTATGTTCCCCGCTTATCCAAAAAAGGCAGTAAACATAGCAGTTGCATTAATATGTTGTTTTAACATCTCTAAACACACACAACGGAACATAATGGGGAGAAATTACAATCAGAAACTTACCCTTTGGACGATCTATGGTGGGCAGTCTGGGCAATAATATCCTTTACAGAAGGTTTTTTAATCCAGCCGTTAAATGCAGTGTTTCAGTCAGTGCAGATTTCTTCACGCAGCCAAAGACCAACTGGTAAGAAAAGAATAATTATCATGGCCGAAATAAAGATAAATAAGCTGTTAAGTGCAGCGTTTTTTCTGGAACTCTGTTCAGTAAATCCACCATGATTATTTATTAGTTTTGTGATAAAAAATAAATGTGTCTATGTTGTTGATCACGGCTGTTGATATCACCTGTTCAGTTCGGTCCTTCAACCAATCAGATACTCAGATTTCTTCCTCTCTTGTTTTTATGACGGTAGCGTCAGGAGCAGCCAAAGACCACCTGGTGGCAAGATAGTTATCTACCAGTGTTCATAAACAAAAGAATATTGATCATGGCTGAAATAAAGATAAAGATAAATAATTATGTACAGTTAATGCGCTTCCCCGTTTGCTTATGGGTACAGGGAAACATGTATGAAACACATAGTTTACATAGTTTAGTTTATTTAAAGCAGAATTTTAAAAAAAAATAAAAATAAAATTTGTCATTGAAATGAGTAAGGCATCTTTAAAAAATCTTTATATCGAATTATTCTTTTATTTACGAATGAGTATCTGATTGGTCAAAGGACCGAACTGAAGAGGTGATATCAACAGCCGTGATCAACAACATAGACGCATTTATTTTTTATCACAAAACTAATAAATAATCATGGTGGATTTACTGAACAGAGTTCCAGAAAAAATGCTGGACAAGGAGGGTGCGCAATTCTTTGTCTCCTCAGTTGCTCATCTTTACAGTGTCAGGTTTGCGTTTCCCTCTTGCTACTAGCTGCTCACTAATTCCTGCTATCAGCTGTTTCCTGTTTATCCACTACCAGTGGGTTGCACGTGGGCATCATCAACAGCTCCTCCCACAAGTCTTCAACAGCCCCTCCCATTGCGGATGGCCTCTGTCTTTTTTTTTTTTTTTTTTTTTTGTTAAAGATTTTTTTGGGGGGGTATTTTTTGCCTTTAATGGACAGGACAGTTAAGTGTGAAAGGGGGAGAGAGAGAGAGAGAGGGGATGACATGCAGCAAAGGGCCACAGGCTGGACTCGAACCCAGGCCGCTGCAGCAACAGCCTTGTACATGGGGTGCCTGCTCTACCACTAAGCCACCGACGCCCCACGCCTCAGTCTTTTTAAACTTATCATAACATATTGGTTCCCCCAATATGACTACCCTACGAGGCGGAAAATTGGGCACCTCGGATCAACTCGCCAATCGGGCTCTGTGTGTCGAAACGCTCGCAGCTTGCCAACAAAATGGCCCAACATTTGTGGAAAATCTGGAAGTGTAAAAGGGGCTCAAGTTTGAGGTCGATGTGGTCAACTTTGTAGGAGATGTACATCAAAGTATAAAACATGACATTTCCTATTACCAGTAGGGGGCGCTATAACTATCACTAATCATTGACATGTAGATGTGTTCAGGGCAGAACTGTCATCAATGCTGTGAAGTTTGAGGAAGATTGAAGCATGTATGATGAAGTTATTAAGCACTTCGTGTTTCACGGTATGACCCTAAGCTTGACACCTTGCCACGGTCACATGGTTTGATGAAAACTCAAGCTTCTAATAACTTTTCTTCTTCAAGTAAAGTCAGTAAAGTGAAAATACGTAACGGCTGGCTCATGCACACAGACCCAGATGCGCGTCCGTTCGGTAAAATAATTACCTTAGTCTTCAGCAAGTGCTGGTGCTTGAAATTGCATGTCCCAGCCATAAACTGTGGTCCAAGCGTAGGTGTTTTCCGAGTGGTTTCGATCTGCAAGTGTTGGAGATAAAGGCTTCCCAGCCAAACTGTGGTCCCAGCGCAGGTGTTTTCCAAGTGGCAGCTCGCGCTGCTTATGGTGCTCACAGTATGAATGGGTAGTGGAAAATAACGTTAATATAAACAGTAGCAATGTGGGGAAAATGCAAAAACGGCATTGTGGCTGTCTGCACATGACCAAGATGAAAGCCTATGTGCAAGTTCAGAGAAATAGGTCAAAGCAGTGAGGAGGAAAACAGATGATGACAGACGGATGGACGGACGGACAGAGGGACAGAGGTTTCTCCATTTAATAGTTGGATAATGGTAGGATAATAATAATAATAATAATTAAAGCTGCAAGCAGCGATGAATGGGCCCTCGCACCTTCACGCAACTCGGGGGTGCTGGCAGTATGCCAGCTGACGCTTCAGTTCATGTCCGTCAAAGTCAGACAGCACAAGCAGGACTGAGATGACATACTGTATCCTTCATTCAGTCCGTGAATGACTATTTCACATTTTGTACCACTTCCTATTCCAGCTAGATGGGGTTGGAGAAGGCACTAATGATGTGTCATGTTCCTATACATGAAATATATACCACAGCATGTAAATGTCAGCTAAATTGAAAAAAAAAAGTGTCTGAAAAGGCATACTTCCTGTCGCCACTAGCTTACTTCCTGTCGCCGCAAGGTGGCGCTGTACACTTCACTGAATATTGAGATATAGATCTGTTCAGGGCTGGACTGTCATCAGTCCTGTGAAGTTTGGGGAAGATTGGATCATGTATGCTGGGGTTACAAGCAACTTTCTGTTGCATGGCGACACTTTAAGTAACGCCATGCCACGGTCACACGGTTTGACGAAAACTCATGCTTGTCATAACTTTTCTTCTTCAAGGACTTTCAGTGGGATAGACCAATTTTTGAAGTTGATCTGATAAAATCTCTAGGACTAGTTCTTTAATTCACGAGCCTTTGAAATGGCCAAAAATGCACAAAAGTGGCACAAGTAAATTCAAAATGGCGGACTTCCTGTTGGGTTTGGAACATGGCTCCAAGAGGATTTTTTGTACTTCTTAGAGTGTTAAGGAGGCCTACCAAGTTTCATACATGCAGGTCAAATCAGCTTCAGAGGCTGCTTCATTGAAATTTTCTAGGGGGTGCTGTTGAGCCATCTTGGCACATCAAAGCACAAAACTCACATCGGGCACCACAAATTGGGAACTCTGATGTGTGTGCGATGTTTGGTGAGTTTTCAAGCATCCTTTGCAACAATTTCGTGTTTCATGGTGAATAAGGCGGGGCCACGGTGACAGCGTTTGATGAAAACTCAAGAGCTTCATTTTTGATTATCATCAAGGTCATAGGACTTTTTATGAGTAAATTTGAGGTGCCTCTGATTAAGCTGCTAGAAGACGGACATCATAGAATGAACTAAGTGACTTTCTGTTGCCAGTAGGTGGTGCTATGACTCTGATTCAAAATTCCTCTGTAGATGTTTTCTGGGCTGGACTGTCATCATATATGTGAAGTTTTGGAAAGATATGCCCACGTGGAGTCAAGTTACAGCAACGTTTATCATCATGGTGAAACAACAAAATTCGCCGCCAGGCCGTGGCCACACTCTTTGACGAAAACTCAGTTTCCGTAATAAAGCATCACCAATGTCTTAAGGCTTTTTTGAACAAGATTGAGGTGGATGTGGTCAACTATGTAGAAGATATTCATCAAAGTCTAAAACATGACATTTTGTCTTATCAGTAGGGGGCGCTATATTTGTCACTAATTATTGATATGTAGATGTATTCAGGGCTAGACTGTTATCAATCCTGTGAAGTTTGGGGAAGACTGGTCAATGTAATCCGGAGTTATAAACTACTTCCGGTTTACTTCCTGTTTCGTGGCGAGTCCCCTAAGTTTGACGCCATCCCATGGTCACACGGATTGATGAAAACGCAAGATTCTTATAAGATTTCTTTTTCAAGTCATTGGGGTGGGACAGACCAAGGTTTGAAGTCGATCGGATGAAATCTCTAGGACTAGTTCTTAATTAAGACCCCTAGAAATGGCCTCGGAATGTTACATAAGCCTACCAAGTTTCATACTCCTGGATTAAACTAGCTCCGGGGGCTGTTTCCCCAACTTTTGTAGGGGGCACTACTGAGGGATTTTTTTTCATCCGAGCACAAAACCCTTAAAATATTAAATTTTTCACCAGTTCTTATGCATCTGCAAACTTTCCTGAGTTTTGGGATATGTTAAGCCTCCCACAAAGGGAATTCATTTGTCAAAAGAAGAAGAAGAAGAATTCCTTCAATTTTAATAGGGTCCTCACACAGCGTGCTCGGGCCCGAATTAAAGCTGCCAGCAGCAATGAACGGGCCCTCGCACCTTCACGCAACTCGGGGTGCTGGCAGGACGCCAGCACTAATGATATGTCTTGTTCGTATACATGAAATTTAAACTACAGCATGGAAATGTCAGGTAAATAAAGAAATAAGTGTCTTGATTTTACACTATAGATTTAACTGAATTAATTTTTGTTGCAGTTTTTTCCTACAATGCTTTTAATTTATTTGGGGATTAAATTAACTTTTTAGTTTGCATTTTCTAAGATTGCTTTCATATAATCTTTTCCTCCTCTGACCAATATGGTTTTCCTAGTCTTCTTTTCTTCTGCCATTTTTTTCACTAACTATAAGCCAACTTTGTGAAACGATAACAGGCATCACAAGCATGAGCCCAAGCGAACAAACAATCTCCATGGAAACTTTTACTGCTGTAAAATCTCTTTCAACGCAGTTAATGAGTTCATGTTTTTTTTCTTAACTAAGAAAACCTTTTAAGGGATTCTGTGCAACTGTGTGAGTCCCACAGCCAAGTAGAAATTAGGCCTTAAGTGACATAATTAAGGAGAAAACACAGCAATATCTCTATGAAAAAACAGCTTTTTATAGCTGGAACAACAGGCACAGGTTGCCAAAAAAACACCCATGTTTGGGGTCTAAAAAGCTGCAGGAAATACAGCTATGACCCGCTAAGAAACAATCGCTTTGGTTGTTTGTTGGTGTTGAACAGTGGTCTGCAGCTTGGCAAGCGTCTTGCCTTAATGTCAAACCATCCACCATCCCCTCCACCTCCTAATGACCATCATGCATCTCATACATCTCTTCTATGAAATTAGTACAGTTGTCTGCAACGTTTTCAGTTAGCCTGCAGCTAGAGACACAGTCTTTTTCTATTAGTGATGATAGCCGATCTCCACTAATTCCTGTCTTCAAAAATGGATCACTGTAAAGTAGGGCCGTAACAGTACATGTATTTGTGTCGAACCGTTCGGTACGTGACTTTCGGTTCGGCACGACCCTGTACCGAATTATTGGGCGCAGGATATTGTTTTATTTTATTTTGTTTTATTTTAATTCCGTTTTTGCGAGCCGAACCATTTAAAATATCTAGTTCCCCGACGGACATAATTGAGTGATGGACCGAGTCCGACCGTAAATCTCCGCTTTCACTTTGTGCAGCACATTCTCGCATTTTGACAACATGGCAAGTGAGCCTGACGAACCTTTAGACCCACCCGCAAACCTTAAGTCCTCCATTTGGGAACACTTTGGTTTCAGGGTAAAATACGAAGATGGAAATAAACAAGTGGACAAGACCAAAGCAGTGTGCCGACACTGCAGAACAGCGGCCGGGTATGTACTTGGAAACACGTCTAACATGCTAACACATCTAAAGTGACACCACCCGAGTTTGAACGTTAACCGGCACAACTAGAAAAAGCAATCTGGTGCAAACTACGATATCGTCGTCGTTTAAAAAGAAAGAGCGTTTCCCTGACCATCGCTCTAAAGAAATAACCAACGCCATTGGAGATAAGTAAAATTGTTTAAGCTGCACTTTAGATATAAGCATGATTTGTTTACTGCACTTTAACAAAGTGGGAAAGCTAAGTATGTTCCTAGTAAAACTGAATCTGAGCAGGCTTTAAAGCTGACCAGCTGCACTATACTTTTTATTTTATTTGAGTAAAATTGTTTAAGCAGAAATTTATATTCATATTTTTCATTAAAAAAATGTGTTAAAAAACAGCAGGATTTTATTTTTCACTTTTATATTTCTATTTTCATTCAAACAATGTGAAAAAGCAGGATTTTATATATATTTGTTTCATTCAAAAATTGTGTAGAAAGAGTTAACTGCTGTGGTGGTATGTTTTAATAAGGTTACCAATAAGTAAAAGATATTTAATAGTTGTCTATTTTTTTCATTACTGTACCGAAAAAAAAACGAACCGTGACTTGTGTACCGAAGTACGTACCGAACCATGATTTTTGTGTACCGTTACACCCCTACTGAAAAGGTTTAAAAATGATACATCTTAACATCAGAAGTCTCTTGCCCAAAACTGACTTACTCCGTGCATGGGTGGTGCAGCATAATCCACACATTATAACAATATCTGAAACATGGCTCAGCAACAGAATTCAAGACAGTGAAATTAATCTTGCAAATTATGTATTTTTTAGATCCGATAGGGGCTCCAGAGGCGGTGGCTTGATTACATATGTTTCATCTAACTTAGTGTCTGAGTTAATTCTACCTGTAACTGAACCATTATACTTCGAAGCTCTATTTGTTAAAATTACTCTTCATCAAAACAAATATATAACCATTGGAAATGTCTATAGACCCCCCTCTGTCCCCGTTGAGTCTTCCACCTGTTTAATTTCCACCATAAATTCTATTACCTGCAAAAATGAAATAATCATCTTAGGGGATTTTAATAAAAACTGGTTAGACAGGTCCTCTGCTAAAGACAGAAATAATTTTGAAAGTCTGCATATGGCACAACTTATTAATGAACCTACCCGTATCACTCCATCATCTCAGACCTTACTTGATTGGATCATTGTCATGTACCCAGACAGATGTAACGCTGGTGTACTACCTTGCTTCAGTGACCACTCCATAATATTCTGTGTTTGGAAAATAAAAACTCCAAAACCGCCACCTAAACTGATTAAAATTAGACAAGATAAGAAACTTGACACAGAACAATTTATTAATGATGTATTAGGTATTAACTGGGATAGATATCAGCTGATCCCCAATGCTCAGGATGCTTGGGACTTTTTACACTCAGAGCTTAAATGTCATAGATATACATGCTCCCTGGAAAATATCTAAGGTCAAAGGAAGACACCTACCTTGGATTAATCCTGATCTTATTAATCTTTTTTCGTCAGAGAGATAAGGCGTGGGTGAATTTCAGGATGACCAGGTCAAATGCCGATTGGGAGGCCTACAGGCATTTAAGAGATCTCTCCAAGACCTTAACCCGCAATGCAAAATCTGATTATTATAGGAACTCTATCTCTAATAATTTCAAAGACCCCAAAAGGTTTTGGCAATATTAAAACAATTTTAAAGGGCCAGTGTGAAATATTTGGCATGGTTTATTGTCAAATCTGAATCTGAATCTGAATATTCTACTCATTAATATGTTTATATAAGTGTATAATTGCCATAAAATAAAATTCGTTTGGTTTTCGTAGCCTTAATATTATGCTTTTATATATACATATATATATACATATATATATATATATATATATATATATATAGCAAGGGCCTTGCTTTAGAGAGGTTGCCATCTTGCGCCGCCATGTATATAAGGCAGCCCAAGTGGACAATCCAGCCAGCCAGAGAACGCGTTTCGCATGTATAAATAAACCAACAAAGACAGCGGAAGGAAGGAAGAAGGAGGGGGAAACAGCAGAGTGTTAGTAGTTCGTTGATGGAGAGTAGTGAAAAGTTTTTTTAGTTATAAAGTTTGCAAATGGACCACACTTACCATGCAACAGGAGAGAATGAACCCGAACCGTCATCTGGGAGGAAAAGAAGACACAACTTCACTCCTTGTGATGCACTCTCTGCGGCGCTTTTCCTCCTGATGATATATCTCCCCAACGATGGTAGCACCGAATCCCATTCTGTGCAGCAAAATGGGAGCGGAGGATTCAGCCTCTCTTCTCGCCCGCTCAGCATCCAAGTTCCTCATCTGTATGCTCCAACTCAAACAGGTATGGCTCTGGGTCTGTGTCCGCTACAAGAAACTCTTCAAAATCGCGTTCAAAGTCGCCCATTGCAGCTACCATAGTCCGGAGATATTGCTAGGCTAAATAAACAGCTGAGCTCTGTTTACAGGCTACGCTGTCATAGTAGTCAGTGTGCAGGCTGGAGATTGGTGGAGCAGAGAGGGGAGGGGGTACCCACTAGGTACTGTAAACAAGTATGTGTGTATGAACTGTGTGTGTTACGCTAGAAGAGTCAGAGTTTGGGACGGAGTCTTTTACCCCCTGGAGTGTTACCGGAGTTTTTGGAGTGCTCAAATAAACTGGCCTTTTTCCCAAACGCTACTCTGGTCTCCTGCTCGTGAGGGATCCATTACAATATCGTAACATGGTTTAGATTTCTAAATAAACATTTACCTCATCGCTAGATAGACCTACTCCTGAAAAACTCATGTCTGCGCAAGGCTTTTTGTCCCTACGAGGCCACCGTCATTTACCTGGCAGGAGGGGTGAGCGAGTGAGGCCTGCAATCTAGAATTTGACCACTGATGTCACTATTTTCAACCCATTTTACACACTGGCCCTTTAAATACAAATAATAAACATCATATAAACCAAATTAGAGATGGTAACATTATTATCCATGATTCTTGCGCTATTGCCCAGGTCTTCAGTCGGCATTTCTCCTCTGTTCTCTCTGGTCATATTCCTGATGAATCTCATTACAACCACTGTCATAATGAACTCTCTTGGCATATTAGTTTTTCCTTTAAGAAAATTACACCTACAGATGTCCTATCTGCTATGAAATTCAAGCAGTGGCGCTGGTCTTGATGGGATTGAAGCCAGATATATTAAACTTGCTTCTCAGGTGCTTATGTTCCCACTCGCTGACCTTTTCAATCTGTCCTTATCTGCCTGTGAGGTACCAGCTATCTGGAAGCAGGCACGCGTCACTCTTCTCTTTAAAAGCGCTGACAATCTCGATCCAAATAACTATAGACCCATATTCATCATCTGCTCTACTATCAAAGTCTTTGAGAAAATCATTTTTAACCAGTTATTCCAGCATCTTAAGACTAATAATATCCTATCCCCTTTTCAATCTGGTTTTAGACCCAATCATTCAACTTCTACTGCTCTATTGAAATTTACCAATGATGTGTTCTCTGCTTGTGATACCAGTAATCTCACAGGTGCCATCTTTCTCGATCTTACAAAAGCTTTTGATTTAGTTTATCATTATTTACTTTTTGACAAGTTGTATGCTGTGGGGTTATCCAAAAATGCATTATTATGGTTTAACTCTTACCTTCACAATAGAAAGCAGTGTGTTGTTCTTCAAGGTCATAAATCTGAATTTTATGTTCAGCAAAGAGGTGTCCCCCAAGGTTCGACCCTGGGTCCACTTCTATTTTCCATTTTTATTAACGATCTTCCGGCAATCTGCTCCTACTCCTCTGTTCAATTATATGCAGATGACACAGTCATCTATAGCTCCAAACCCAACCTTCCACAAATTCTTCCTTTTTTTGATTATGCTGATGTTGTGTACATGAATGCCTCCAAGACTAATCTCCTGCCTCTTAATACAGCCTATAATAAGCTTTGTAGATTTGTTCTTGGTTGTCCCTTCACCACTCATCACTCTTCCATGTATAGTTCACTTAACTGGTCATCACTTGAAACAAGAAGACATATTCACTGGCTTCAACTGATTTTTAAATGCATACATTTTGACTATCCTCATTATCTAAAACAATATCTAGTCCAGTGTTCATCAAGATACCAACTTAGACTTTCAACACAATCCTATTTCACTGTACCTTCTGTTCACAAATTAATTGGAAAGAGAGCTTTCAGATTTATGGCCCCATCACACTGGAATAAATTACCACCACATATTCGTTCCCTGACATCCTTTCACATGTTCAAAAGCAGTTTGTCTTCTTATTTTAAGTTGAACTGCACATGCCTCAAGTGATGTATATTATTTATTTATTTATTTTATTTTTTTGAATAATCTCTGTTTTACGTTTTACGATTCATTATCTTGGAAATGTAATGGCATTCCACTCACTTTGCTTTTTTTTTTTTTCTCTCTTTCTCTTTTCTTAGGCTACTCTATTATAGTTATCTGTGCATTTATTTCTCCAGTGTGCTATTGTGACTTGTTTGTGTGTTACCTGTATTGTTGGGTGTTATCCTTGTATTGTCCTGTCTTTGTTGTAACTGGCCTGTTTTGGGTGCTTATTTGTGAAATGTTTCTTGTATTGTTTTGTAATTTCATTTGTTTTTCATTGTTGTATTGGACCCCCTTGATAACGAGATGATGCATCTCAAGGGGTTTATCCTTAGTAAACTTTGAACAACAACAACAAAGTCATCTCATACATTATGCCACTGTAGAAACACTGTCATAATGTGCAAGTGTAACATATTCGTGGTTTGCATAAACAATGCCAACATTTTTTTTTTTGGCAACTTTGCTGTATCAAGATCCAAATGTTTGCAGGTTAACAATGAATATGTTTGAAATGATTTGATGTGATACCAACTAACCCATAAAACAAATCTAACCAGGAAGTTGCCCTCTAAAACATAAATCCCAAACCCCTGAACTCATTCAAATGTGTTGCAGCTTGTGACGGGAAGACCCTGCATCAAATGTAACTCTAACAGCAGTATACCATATGGACAGACGTGCCCCAAGGACAAATGGGTTGTGCTGCAAGCTGCCAGTAATAATCTCTCATCCATGGAGGTTAAGTTCTGGATGGACATTTTCCACTGCCTGCCATATAAGCTTCCTGTTATCACTGGAGTACAGGTTCTCTGTGAGCTGTTGTTGAGCAGATATACCCTTACTATTAAGTAACAGTACAAAATGTTTATTAATACTGAAAAAAAAAAACTTTCAGCTGGAAATAAAATAGGGTCAAAAGTATTATAGCTGTATGACTACATCTGACTGTATGAAACATTTTGTATGAACACATTCAAATGTGTGAATGTGTAAAAAGGGTTTTGATCAAATTAATTTGAATGTTTGAATGTGTGAAAAACATCAAATATGTTGAATTTTTGAATCTGTAAGGAGATCTGTAGGTGTGCATGACATTTTGTCAACAAACTTGTTTGTGAAAAAGATGTGCACAAGTAAGTTTTGTTATCGTGACATTACAAACCATGGAGTGATGCCTGCGATGTTGTCTGACAGAAGCACCTCGAGAAATACACTTTTAAGTGACAGCAGGGCCAGCCCGTGGCATAGGCAATATAGGAGAATGCTAAGGGCGCTGTCATCCACTGGGGGCACCACAAATGGGGGAAGAAAAAAAAAGTTTATCTTTTACTATTTTTTACTAATACTATTACTACTTTTATTTTGAAATATTACACGAGTCCACAACAACGTAACTACATAGCAAAGCCCAGTGAATAATAGAGAGGCCTTGTGTTTTTTGGGTTCCTGCTGCCCCCCCGGCTCCCCTACCCAGCTCGTTACTGGTGAGTTGTCCAATGCCACATGAACCTCGAAACATACTGTATGTTATCATGTCAAAACGACAAAAGCTCTCTGGTGCCCACTCAACTACCACTACACTACTGAGAGGAGCGGATGTGGACAGAAAGAACCCAAAAAACAAACATAAATCCTTGTTGAAATTGGGAGTAGGGGAGTAAATTATCGCTACCTCTACGCAGCCTGTGGCTGCAACGAACAGCTCAACAGGGAAATTATATTGATCGACATTGTGAAGCATTCAAGCTCTGTTCAGTTAAAATTAGTACTGAGAGAAGGTAAATTATGATGTTCTTATAATGTGTTCAATGTAATCTTGTTAAATAGCTTTTGGTAAGAAGCTTGAATAAATGCAGCTGTTTGTAGGAGTAATGTGTTGATGTTTTCACAGCACTATAAAACAGACTGAGAGGGAATTACGCTATATCATTCCCAGTAAAAAGGCTTTTTTTTTTATTTTCTAAAAGATGTTTTTCATGTGAAAGAAGGTAGTGTTAAAGGTTGTTTCATAAATGTGTATTATTGAATTTGTGGTCATCCAAAGGTAGTGTAATGAAGGACTGAATGACTTTAAATTCTTCATTTATTTTTCTATAATTTAGATTTCTGTGTTTCCCTGGCACAAAAGAAGAATAAATAACAACAAAGAACACAAGAAACACCAATATAAAAACATTGGTATCAGCTTTTGGCCAATATGTACTTAACATAATGCCTCCAGCCATGGCTATCGCCAGCACAAAGGCATAATGACACGTCTCATGCTGCAGGCTCAGGAGCAGTGAACACAGGTTATGTTGGTGAGTTTTTCCCTTTCAGGGTCATGTATCACTACAGCCACACTGACTGCACCAAAATAATCATCCTGAGAAAGGGAGGTCAGTACTGTACATTCCCCATCTTAATCAGCACAGTACAACAAAGTCAGTTCATATGGAAACACAGACCTGTACTGCTGCACTACAGCTGCTCCAGCACCATCCAGCAGGGCTGAGTGCAAACCAAAAACAGCTTCCAGATGAGGAAAAGATAAATAAAAACACAGGGAGTGTCTGAGCCTTGCTACAACACACAGCACTAAGCTAGTGAGCGTGAGAACTTTTTTTCTGTTGACACAATCCTAGGGACAAAAATCCCCATCTCTTTACTTACTCCTGATAGTAGTGCGTACTTCCGTAAGCATGCCTGCTCATGGCATTACTTAACAAAGAGAAGGACATAAGAGTATTTGTCTAATGTTGGATATCCTAAGCTATCCCTTTTTTTAGATATTCTATTTTCTTCAACTATTCCAGGAAAAATCACAGAACAACAAGCCCTTGTTCCTGCGCAAACAACATTAGAGGGCATTATCCAGTCCTGATAGTTTCATAAAGGTGTCTTGCACTGCTTATGAGTAGATCCAACCATTATTTTGTCCAAAAAAGAAAATTAAAGAATGATGTGGTGATCTGAGAGAACTAAACATTGCCTGAAAGTATCATGTTGAGAAAATCCAATTAACCTTTGCTGCTCCAGTGTGAGGCCTTTTGAAATCAACTTTGTTGTAGTACCTCTCTATCTATCACTCTCCCCATCTCATTTCTCTAATCAGCATTACATCAATGCAGTCTAGAGGGAGAGATATTTCTAAGCTCCAGTAGTAAATACAAATATTTCATTTCTGACAGTGCCCACTGTTCAGTTCATAACATGTCTAAATGTCTAAAAAATGCATGAAAAAATGGAGGCTTCTTCACAATTAATTATTGCAGTTTATCACACCTTTGAGTGCTTAGATCTGTATGACAACTAAGGTTTGTGTTTAACTGGGCCACTTTGTTGCGCTGCACAGTACATACATGGCCTATATATACCTCCTTATTCAGCCAAGATTAGATCAAAAAAATGGGGGAAAAAAAGCCTTGTAACACATAAGTATAATCAGGAATATGGGCCCATCTAGCTCTTGAATTCCTGAAGGATAGGCTAACATACTGGAAGGGAGCACTGACAAAATATGTGGCAAAGTCTCAACAATTGATTCTTGATTCACCTCTGAACTAGTCATTTGCTTCTGTAGGAAGCCTAAACGCTACATGGATAACACTGAATGGCAAGATTATTTCCAATCTTGTGACATCATTTGGGCTCAGTAACAACATTGCTTATAACGCGATATTTTGAACCAATTTCAGCTTTTTGTCGATCCAGTCATGATGATCGTTGGATTCATCTGCACAACATATGGATCCGATGGCGATATGGCCAAAGACATATTTTGTGAGGTCAGATTGACCTTCACTTTTGACCACCAAATTTACCAGAGTTTTAGATTATTAACCCTATGGGCCCAAACAACACAAAGTGCGTCCAAATTCACACTTGTTCTTCTCTATGGATTTTCTCTGCAACCGTTAGTCATAGCGAGAAGCCACTCATATCACGTGAAAGTTACACTAAAATTATGCATAACAAAGCTTTCATACAGCTTTGCACACACATTACTCTTGGATGGGTTACTCGCAGGGTCACACAGAAATACCATGCATATCACATGAAAGTGCAGGACCAGAGCTTTCTGATGATACCAAACACATCACTGTGTGAATTTCTTTGCCATCCGTTATACAGATCTTGTTATCAGTCACTTCATATAGTGAGGAATAATAATATTACTTTTTTCTGTTATCTTAGATGTAAATACTGCATGTTTCTTTCAAATAAAACACATTTTTGACTTTCTTGCAATAATGAAAAAATACTGGCAATTATGTTCACCTGGCACAAACCACATGTGTTGGACAACTGTGAAGTGACAGAATGTCCCACCATCATGCTTCTTATATTGCCAGATTCCAGAGAGTCTCTCCTCTTCATATATGTCTACTTCCAAATTCCTATGGTGAGATACATGTAAAAATGTAAGAATTTAATAACACAGTTTTTTTTCATAGAAGGGCATGTACTGATGGCAAATCTGGATAGCCCAGATTGTCTTGGAAAAAAAACAAGATATAACATGTGCATGTAGCCTTTCTAATGACTGTGATATGAGCTTAAAAGTAAAGGCAGTAAAAATACCCCAAAAAAGGCCCAGGCCAAAGTTTTGTTTTTGCTTTGTCATTTCTGTTAAGTTGGCAGTTGGAGTAAAGGGTTTCCTGTATACTTAAGTTTGTCAGCTGGTAATGGATCTCTTAAACCACATTGGTTATTCTGACACAACTTCTGTGGATTCAGAAATGTCCTTGATGCTGCTGACCACTGTGTTTTCTGCCGATGTTCCGTTGACTTAAGCATGACACCTAGTGCTCCAGGAACACCTCATCAGACAAAAGCCTCTGGACCATGCATCAGGTCCCTGAGATGATCTGTGAAACATGGCAGATTCAGTGTTCGACAACATTGTTTTTTCAGAGTCAACCATGTAAAACTGCAGATGAATTTAGTCTTGAATGAAGGAGAAGTATGTATTTAACAGGGTGTTTATAGGAGGAAAAGTCGAGGTTGGGTCTACGCAGGGGCAAGAGGGGGCAATGCCCCCTTAAACAAATGTCTTGCCCCTCAAATCAAATCCGCCGGAAAAGGCACAAAACAGAAAAGTTTTCTCATCTGTCTCCACTCCACTCCACTCCGTGCTGTGTGCTGGCCAGTGGTCAAATTTATGGGGGATGAGGGGGGATTCTATCCCCTTTGTTAGAGAATTGACCAAAAAGCATCCCCCTTGTTAATCTAGAATCTGTGTGTGCACGCACAGACGTAATTTGAGGGGGGGGGACACATGTCCCCTGCACTTCATAGAGTCATACTTCTTCTGTTATTATACACATATGATTATTGTCACACATGTATACTGCCAGGTATTAATACATACTTTCAACATATTGTACCACAGTAACCAGAACTATAACTATAATATTATTACTTTCATTAATGTTGTTGTAAGCTACTGTCATTACCTGCATCTCTCTCTCTCTCTCTCTCTCTCTCTCTCTCTCTCTCTCTCTCTCTCTCTGTGTGTCATATGGATTACTGTTAATTTATCATGTTGATCTGTTCTGTACGACATCTATTGCACGTCTGTCCGTCCTGGAAGAGGGATCCCTCCTCAGTTGCTCTTCCTGAGGTTTCTACCGTTTTTTTTTTCTCCCATTAAAGGGTTTTTTTGGGGAGTTTTTCCTTATCCGCTGTGAGGGTCTTAAGGACAGAGGGATGTCGTATGCTGTAAAGCCCTGTGAGGCAAATTGTGATTTGTGATATTGGGCTTTATAAATAAAATTGATTGATTGATTGATTGACTTCCCGTATCTGTGCCCTCTGTCCCCCGCACTTTTTTGCAGCAGTTACAACCGTTCAATTCGTTTCTAACATGTGGTAACATGTTTTTCAGAGCCGTCTTTAAATGCACCATGAGTAGGTGGCGCCAGGTGCATACACACGCTGTCATGTTGTGATCAGAATCAGTAGGTTTGTTCCAGATGAGCCAGGCCTGCGCAGATTCGATCACCGGCAATCGACGCACAATGCATGCCAGTGAGTTTTGTGTCCGACTTCATCCCGACTTGCTCTGACGTATTACAAAAGTGGCAGCGATAAAACCGTGAGAGCGAGGCAGCCGCAGTTTTTAGAGCCAGGCGCTGTAGATGCTCTCCACCGACTGCACCGCCTGGCTCTCACCTGATCTAACAGCTGATTGGTTTAGATGTCAACTCAACAAGATGACGTTTTAAATAAACTTTTCATTTTTGTTGAATTTTAGAGATTAAGATTGTATTTGTCTGATTTGAAGGTTTATTTTGTGAACAGAAAACATGTGACTGATGGTGAAGTTTAGTTATCAGAGACTGAATACATTCATCATAAACTATACAGAGTCTACTGTAGCCTATATTAACACTGGACTTTTGTAATTATTGAAGTATTTAGCAACAGAGACTTGTGTTCAGCGGGCTGTGAGGATTCTTAAAATAACATCTGTACAGATGTGAAGCCCTGACTGTATCTGACTGAGCCTTAATGAAAGCTGTTGTCTAGTATTTTTTTCCTCTGAAAATATGAACCTTATAGTCAAGCACTGTTTATTTAGCCTGTGTAGTTGAGGGGACAGATCAAACTAATATGATGCTGATTTACAGGAGAATTCATGTCAAATGGAGAATTAACCATGAACATAAACTACAGTTCACCTGTAAAGCATTTTAATAAATTTATCTATCATAAAGGCTGCTGGAAACTGTCGGGAAACTGTCCGACTTCACTGCAGCTTTTTGTCACCGTCCCCTGCTGCGGCTGCCTGCTCTTGTCTACTTTCCAGGCGAGGCGCAGTTCATCTCGAACAAGCCTAATGGCACACAGACGAGAGGTGTGCTGCTAGACAGTGCCGCTGTGTTAACTATGTTCAGCAAAGCAGCCAGCAAGAAGCAAAAAACCTTGCACAGTTTCTTCCAAACAAACCGTATAAGTTAAGTAATGCTGTTGCATGTAGATAATGTTAGCTAAATGATGACTAATTAATAGATGCCAATATATCAAGTGAAGCTAGTTAACAAGAACACTAATGTTATTGTTACCTATGTTAAATCGCTTGCTAGCTAGTTTCATGCTAGGAAAAAACCCACTCCTCCTTAATAAGAACTTGTGCTCACTATTGCTTTGCACATATTTTCTTAATCTTTATTGCCACAATAGAAAGAGCGCGGTCAGGGAGGAGACAGTGGACCAGAGCAAGGATGATCATGCAGGGTCTTCACAGGTGAGGAGGGATTATAACTGGCTGAGAAAAATATCTAGAGCATAAAAGTGACTTTGCAATCAATTTCCACAGCTATGTCACCACTACTATTCTTAATCCTATTATAAATTTTGCTTTGGACATTTAATATCTATATCATTGCAACAGATAGAAGAGGGACGGGGAGAAACCAGGCAGGTATCAGGACAGGGACCTTACAGCAGCACCAATTATCAGCCCAAGGCTTCACAGGTAAGGAGAAACTATAACTGGCTAAGGAAATGTTGAAAGGATAAGACTGACTCTAAGATTAATTTTCACAGTTATTTCAGAACTACTCTTATTTATACTCAAAAATGTTTTTGTCTGTATTGCAATAGCAATACTACTGCATTATTTGTGTTTTTAAAGGCAGCAGGTACAGGTCATGCCATTTTTCTTTTTCCTGATTAATTTTTCACATCTGTGCTGTCACATTTGATGATGTGTGCACACACAAAAAAATCAAGCTACATTGCATCCCCCTTGTTAAAAATTAACAATTTGACCACTGGTGCTGGCTGTGTGTGATCTACTGCCTGCAGTTGGCAGAGACCCTCCCCCCAGTAAACACCCAATCACTATTTAGTATGCAAATGAGCCAAGATGCATCAGTGTCAGGTTTCTCAGTCTCAGTGAGGCAAAGTGAAGCTCCGTCAAACTCGTCGTAGCGTCTTGTGAGATACTTAATATATAGTTAACAACAAAAAACAAAAGTAATTAAAGCTGCCAAGCAGTGTTGGGAGGGACCTCGGTCCCTCGCCGTCGTCCCTCCACGCCGTCATCCCCCAGCTCAAGTTGTATACATAAGCCTCGTGACCTAATGAAACACACACAGACACAGACGGCCAAGTTGGCGACATGCAGAGAGGGAGAGAAGGGAGAAAGAGGACAGAGGGGGGAGAAAGAGAGACAGAGAGAGAGAGAGAGAGAGGGGGGGACAGGGAGTGGAGTGTGTGTGTGTGTGTGTGTGTGTGTGTGTGTGTGTGTGTGTGTGTGTAATTGTGTCGCTAAAAATTGCAAATTATGAACTGCAGGTTGCTTTAAGGTTACATTATTATTTTTCTCCATCTCTCTCTCTCTCTCTCTCTCTCTCTATCTCTCTCTCCCTGTCTTTCTCTCTCATACATACACCCACAATGAATATTTGGTATGTATACTCTGACTAGGAGTTAAAAATCAAAAAAAAAAAAAAAAAAATTTTATGGTTGTTTTTCACCAAAGACAAAAAAAAGTCCTGAAGGGGAACAGTGTCTATTTTTATTGAAAAATAGAAACTGCCCCCAAAAATGATAATGCATCAGAATTGGTGTTGTTATTTATCATTCACATATCACAGACTGTGATAAATAAAATAAAAAAATCCATCCAACATTTATTATATAGTTAATCTTAATTCATGTTTTTTTTTCATTCAATTAACAGTGACTTCATGTAAATAAAATGGCAAATAAATGGTGAAAATCCTCAAAAGGAATGAATATTTAATATGCATAATCTGAGTACAAGTTGGTTCAAAGATTTAAGCAAAAAAATGTAGAGAAATATATTAATATTTCTTATTTTTTAGCTGTTATCACCGTCCCGAAGGGGACAGGTGTGATGTTTTATAAGGGGGCCCGCAGGTTTAAAAATACAGGGTTCTTATGAAGGTGGTGTGAGCGTATATTTTGAAAGTTGCAGACATAAGCCATGTGACCTAATGAAACTTTGACATGTGTGATGATCAAACAACACATCCATATTCATTTGAAATCATGTGACCTAGTGAAAGCTTGAGTGATGTGTACTGGCTGCTGTGATGATCTAAGTGCAGCAAACAGACACAAATATATAATAAGACTTACAAGTGTTGAATTAAAATCTGATTGTATACATATGTGACACTAATCATATGTGTATAATAACAGTAGAAGTATGACACACACAGACAGACAGACATAGACGGCCGAGTTAGCGACATGCAGAGAGGGAGAGAAGGGAGAAAGAGGACAGAGGGGGGAGAGAGAGAGAGAGAGAGAGAGAGAGAGAGAGAGAGAGAGAGAGAGAGAGAGAGAGAGAGAGCAGCTTAGCAGCAGCAACATATGTCAG